>NC_090294.1:11402500-11702500 GCF_037392515.1 Haliotis asinina | reverse complement strand
ATAATTTTCTGTAGCAAATGTACTTTCACTGACCTCTGAACCTATATTTGTACTTGTTTACTAACGGTATTTATATACTATGGTTCCATGTTTAGGTTATTTGTAACATACGAAATATTGAAGCAACAAGCTGAAATAGATGGAACAGGAAATATTTGCAAAACCAACCAAGGTTCTCCCATAACTTGTGAAACGTCCTGCTTTAGAGGAAGATACGTGTTTCAAAAGTTACGTATTTAGAAAGACGCAAATCGATGCAGTGTCGGCACAAGTAGCAGCAGTATGATTTCCTGGCCTTGAAGAACGCAAGCCTCGTAGAGTTTCACCTCTAACTGGTCATGTTAAAATCCAATTCCATTCGACCGTTCTGTGAGGATAATCGATGTATAAAAGCATTCTTTTACTGCAGTGGGATGCCTCTCGTCTAGACGCTCATGGAAGTAGTACATGACATGAACTAAGCTCATCATTTTAATAATTACGAATTCATCTTGTCTGAAATCGGTGCACCATCTCTTACCATCAACCTTAATAACTGTTTCAACTCTAAGCATCCTTTTCCGGTATCAAACTACCGCATTGATCCATGGGAAATCACGTGGTCACTTTCTTCAATATATTGATTTTAATGCTACGGATAAAACATATCGACGAATTCATCTTGTTCCTTTCTTAAATCGATTCCTGTTTTTTTCGCCGCAAATCCTGCAATAGGAATCTTGCGTATTGGATGCGTATCTTTGACAGGCACGGCGCGTTGTGAAGATGCAGCTCACTACATGGCTTGGCCAATGAGCGATACCTCCCGGACAGGGCAAGATTACAAGCCCGGGTCACACCCTGATGGGTGCATGGATAAAGTAGGGGAAATACACAATAACTCCATTTAAACTATTACAGCCAATCTCACACAATTAGTGCGCCTATTAGCAGGAAACTCTATCCAAGGCAGTTGAGGCCTATCACTCGCTGACCAGGCCAGTTCTGAAGATTACACGGCCCTTCAGGTAGACTTGGGCCGTGGTCAGCACTGTTCTAACATGGCTTGTTTTGTAATCATATTCTCGACATTATGTAATTTCTCAGGCTGGTTCATTTCTATTTTAAGAACAGTTTTCCCATTCTTAACTCCCTCAATCCATCTAATGTATTTATTTTGTAAATCTTTTAATAAATTTCATTTTTTATATTTTGTTTAATCCTAAATTGAAATTAGTGTGGAAACCTTACGGTGAAAACCGGATTTCAACGTAGGTACAACATGTGAAAGACATTCCTATTGTCGTCTTCCTTCCTTGTTTCAATATTGCTTAATGCGGCGCAAAACGATATTCACACAAATATACTCACTACGTAATCCTAGATTAATCTTTGTATGCATTTTTGTCAGTGACTGGAAACTACTGTTTGCATCAACTGAATACATATATTTGTAAGCATCATATCTGTTTCAGGCGAATGCACGTACAGAATAGTTTCAAATTTATGTCTCATTAGTCTTATGCACTTAACTGTGTTTCCGTTATTCAGGATCTTACAACTTCCTTCTTGAATGTCAAGGATCTTGAGAAACGTGTTCCGATTTAATGTTTTAGAATCACAAAATCAATACATTTGTGCAGGGCTCTATGGCTAGGCATTACGTGAAGAATATTCAATCATACTTTAATTTCGCTGGTATTGTCTTTTATAGTGTTGAAAGTATCCTTTACCGTACAGATATACAAAACGTTCACTGAACTATGTTTATTATCAGGCGGACAAGCCAGGCAGCCTACTGTGTGCATGTGTATGTGTCTGTGTGCGTGCGCGCGTACATGCGTGTGTGTACATGATCGTGTGTGTGTATGTGTGTTTTAATTCAAATCGTAATTCCATTCTAAGATTAAAATATGTAGTCGTGTAAGCGTTCCCAGATATATTTCATTGGTATCAATGGTCTAGGATGACATCACTCTGCTGATACGAATGTCACAGGTTAAAGGACGTTGTTATTGTTTGGGCTCTAAATACAATGAACCGTAAGATCAAAATGCAATTCTTCTTTTTTTCGTCTTATAATAAATGTCACCAAGATTTTGAAACAAGGCTTGGTCTGAGTTAGACTAAGAACTAATCTGTGAAATCAGCATATTTACACATAAACATTTCATAATATGATGCAATGAAAAGGAGCACCGAGACTCTAGAATGGGCACATATTCCAGACTTGCCTGGGATTTCGTGGAGATATTTGTTTCAGGGTAAACACGAAATATATAACTCGGAAGAAAAACAGAAACAAAATATCCCATGAAATTGCAAAATCAAACATTGCCTTTGACATATTACCTGTGCAAAAAAGTAAATTTACATCATCGGTCTTCAGTATCGTCCATCACAAGATCTAGTTTCCGGTCCCTTGAATTCCTAAACTGTATGGTTAGAAAACATCACAATTGGCAATATGGTTGTGGAGTTTTAAAATCTATATACAGGGATCGTGCACTCATTACCACACTGATAACGTCTATCCGTGATCGATACTGTACTGAAACGTCCTTTATGTTGGTTTGGAATTAATTACCTGTTTTGGCCTCAGCTCACCATGTGTGTGGTTGAAAAGATACATCTTATATTTGTTCAAACAATGCGTATGGATATCAAAGTTGTAATTTATTGGGTATCATGGAATGTGTTTATATACCTACATCACAGGCTATGTAGATCGGGAATGAGAAATGTGAAATATCATCTAAAATAGGAATGAACACTCCTGACCGACAAATGCTCATGAATTTCAAATGTCGATGTTGTGGGTTTTTTTCTACCCTACGAGCGTTAACTTGTTGGCCCCAAGAACGAAATACCGGTATGGTCTCAGCGTGTGCATTGGGGAACAGTTTAACAGAAGAGTGTCCCAGTAGACAATGCAGCGAGCCATGAGATTCACAGTCTTTGCTTTGAAATCGGTGCCTCCCCGGTAACGGAACCCCTCTCACTACTGTAATATTGCTATACCTCAATGACACACCGTCACTGCCGCTTCAATACCTCCAGCCCCAGTCAGACTGTAGAATGGTGTTTATCACCCTCCCCACTTGAAGGTTAAAGAACAGAATATTTCACAACCTAAGCGGATACGTCTGAATGTGGCCTCACTGTGGATTAGTATAGGGAAGACTGGACATTGACTCAGTTACTGGTATAATCACGGAGGGTTAGTGTTGTACTTGTATGTATAGCTTTCTGACCGGTCCGAGACCTCTGCCTATAGGTATAGTCACGCAGAATTAACGTTTTCATTTTTATTTTTCAGTGACCTGGTCGAGGCCTGGTGAAATCGGGATTACACAGAAACCGAACTGGTGCTAAAAGGAAAGTCGGCTGTGAGCTAGTGGATATTTTACTGAGGACGGTGTGCACTTCATTCAATACCAGGTGCATCAACTAGTGTTGAAACGGCCGCAGAAACATAATCGACCGGGATGAACCTCCAAACAGGACTTACACAACACGGATGAAAATAAGCAAGTTAGGTTGTGTAACTATTAGCCCCTACCCTAAGCTGGGATATAAGCTCTGGCGAGAGTTAGCAGGATAACCCGCTTTCTACCCACTCCTCGGCAGTGCTAATCTATGAACTGGCTGACAAAACAAGGATTTTGATATGAATACCTTCATTAGATCGCTTGTGCAGATATACCTGTTGGTACATGAACGCCGGGTTAAGTCATAGCGTCGTTCAACGACTCCAAGTTGTTACAGCGTCTATGTTGAGTGGTTTTGTTCACCAGTGCTTCTTGGAGTGTAGGATGTGACATACGCTGGGTGGCAATCTGGACAGCATGTTGGCCTGGAAACCATTGATACAGGCGACCATTGAGTTGTGACTTAGTCAGGTGGAGAATCTGTGTTGTGATACCTGCAAGCGTGGAAGCCAGCCCGCCTGCTTGGAGTACCAGAGAGAGCGAAAGATGGAGGTAGACGGCCGAGTATTGAACAGGCTACAGTTCTATCGATTCCTGGAGTCTCCGATGAACACACGGTAGTAGCTGGTGGTGAGCCTGTGGGTAGACAGGCCGGGAGGGACGGGGGCTCGTTGGAGTTAGTGACGTCTCTCTCAGCTACCGCAGCCTTCTACACCAACACCACCACGACTGATTCAACTGTCACCTTTGACAGATTTGAGAAAGTGAAAACTGGCGGGAAGCTCGTGCTGTGATAAAAGCGTTTAACTTCCAGTAACAACGCGCCCATGTTGCCGGCCTTCGCCACTCACTCGACTGTTTCCTCTATCACAAGGTGTTTGGAATTCTTGGGATAAAGTGTGTTTTGTTACTTCGGATTCATACTTACAAAGTTCTGTGCTTGATATTCTTTTACTTATGGAATTTCTGGATCGTGCATGTACCCATCCCGCACGTGGGTCGTGAGTGATATGGCGTCCACGTTGGGGTCTCCGACAGTCGACTACAACGACAGCACTTCAACGTCAAGTGTGGACAACATCACGAATACGACCTCACAGACACAGACCAAGGAGTCCAGTTACGAGGTGTGGCTGCAAGTACTCATCTCCCTCATCTTGAGTTGCATGATCGTCGGCACAGTGATCGGCAACTCGCTCGTGTGCATCGCGGTGGGCATTGTGAAGCGCCTGCAAACACCCTCCAACCTTCTGATTGTGTCCCTTGCGACGGCGGACCTGCTGGTTGCCATCCTCGTCATGCCACTCTCGTTGTACACGGAGATTCGAACGAAATGGCGTCTCGGAGAAGCTGTCTGTGACATGTGGACATCCCTGGACGTGCTCCTGTGTACAGCATCTATACTTAATCTCTGTATGATCAGTGTGGATCGTTATTTCGTCATCACCAGACCATTACAGTATGCCATGAAACGGACCCCCAAACGCATGGGAATAATGATAGCCGTTGTATGGGTGGCCTCAGCTCTGATATCTATCCCCCCAATTTTCGGCTGGAAGGCCGACAGGGGTGATTTTGACTGTTATATTAGTAACGAACTAGGGTATCAGATCTATGCAACTCTGGGTGCCTTTTACTTGCCTCTAACTGTGATGATCGTGGTCTATTATAAAATCTGGCGAGTGTCATCTCGGATAGCAAAGGCCGAGCAAAGGTCACATATTGGCAACATAGACCGGCCACCCGAGTTCCAAGTGGGTCGGCCATCGAGAGACAGTGGTGACAGCCACATTCTACCCAATGGCTCAATCAAAGATTCGAACGTACTATCGTCAGAGGACGATACTACGAAAGAGAACCTTTTAAAGAGAAATTCCATTAAACGTCGTCGGTTCACAATCAAGTCAATAATACCATCAAAACAACGTATGTCCACTTCGAAGGAGCGTAAAGCTACCAAAACTCTAGGTATTATTATGGGTTGTTTCACGGCTTGCTGGCTCCCGTTCTTCATACTTGCCGTAGTGCAAGCCGTCTGTTTTAAGGTGTATGGATCATCATTTGACCAGGTACCACCATGGGTCTCCTCAGTGCTCATGTGGTTGGGTTATGCGAATTCCTTCTTGAATCCTGTAATATATGCTCGATTCAACCGTGAATTTAGGACTCCCTTTAAGGAAATATTGTGTTGTAGATGTCGTGGAATAAACGTTCGAATGCGTTCCGAGAGCTATGTGGAGCAGTATGGTGCCGATCACGCTGTCAAAGACAGTTTGAGACCCCCAGCGGAAACAATGGTGCGTTATAACAGTCATGGGCAGACCCTGGTTCAGATTGGGAACGGATCGCCTAATAGCCAAGGGGAGTCTAAGATATAGTAATGCAGTGATATTGTGTTAATGGATTTTTCCCTAAGGCCACGTGGTTTGCACGTGCAAATGTGATATATGATATCACGTGACGTGACGTCCAGTGCGAGCTGACGTCACGTGGCTGTACATGTATAGGGTGAGAATCAACAAGCAAATGTGATTTGTGAATTACTTTGGCTGATCTCAACGGCTGCTGAAACTGCACTTGGATGGAGTAACATTGATCAGATGCCACTTCCATAACCCGTTGTCGTCACTGTGGTTACTTTTCGTCTCACTTGCCAAATTGAAGGATTCCAAATCCTTGTAAAAATGAAGTTATGTTGTTGTAGTGTTCCTGCTTGGGAGGTGATATTCGTGGTCAACAGAAACAACCGTGGTACTGCCGACGTCCACGCACCACTGGCCACGAGAGAGGTCCCGGCTGTAATACAGTGGGCAGTGAGCCTCGCCTGCTGTCCGGGATCAGGAATATTAAAACACTTAAAACACGAACTAGAATGATATAGCTGCTCAGTTTTCTCACACTGGGTAGGTCCCCCTCCCCTTCCCTCATTCCCCGCCAAAGTGCGGTGTCGTCTGCCGACCTGCCTTGCCAACTGTTGCTCTTAGCCTTAAACAGTCCTCTATGTGTAGAAACTTCTGTGCAATGCTTTGTAATGATTGTCTATGGAATGCGGATTTAGGCGTTCTGTTGTAAAATGCCCGTATCGCTTCTTTCTAGAGATGCACCTTCACGGATCGCATGAGCTGGCACAATGCCAGGTCTACAGGGTGCAGAATAAGTTCGTATAGTGTGAAGCCCTCTGTTACATAGCACAGGATCAGAATTAGTTTCCCAGTAGCAGCGATGCTGGACTGGGTGGTTTCAATGCGTGTTTATACACTTTCACTGCTGACTTTACCGACAAATTATCCTCCAGAAGCTGCATTTTCAGGAAGCAACATCCAAAGCTAAAACCATATACATTGAGCCATCTCTAAACTCCTGTTTGGGTTTTTTTCTGTATCAGTAACAATTTTCCCTCAAAAAACTTAGTTGTCAGTGATGGCCAACATCGGAAACTTGTTCAGCTAGGCTTTCATTGTATATTTATTGATTCGTTATCTATCTAGAATATCGATCATCTTGATAGGCTGTTCTTGGTGTTGGTCATGTCATTGAACATTATGACTGGGAAGATCTTCATATATCCGAATTGTTTGAAATCAAACGTATGAAATACACGGTAATGATGGTAACGTGAAGATGGTGCTCTCTAATTCTCTTGAGTTTTGGCTTCACCATTAAATGTGTGTTTCATCAGTGGTAAAAGACAGGTGGGCGAATGCACCATGTAACCTTCATTTGATAAGCCGTCATGTATATCGACAAGGTGCAAGACGGTGGTAGATTAGCCTTCACGCTGATTGTTGCTATAGGTAATATGAAGACAGCGGTAATGGCATGTTGCAACGGACGCTTAAAACATGCAGTAATATCTGGCACGTTGTGGCACGGCTATGTCAAACCACGCATGTAGATTTAAGTATGTTTTGCTTTCTAGGGGTGTGATAAACAAAGAAAAAACATGGTTTAAGCTTAGTGGCATTTTCACGGAACGTTCATCATTCCGTTATCGGGTGGATGGAATCATTCCCGAAAATGAAACTGGGTCTACAAGGATCATCTTGGGCATGCTACAGTAACCTAAATTCGCCAGAACTTTTGCTAATTTGTACATTGCAGTTTGAAATATGTGTTAAATTTAGCGCATTTTTATTTGAAGTTTAGTTTTAAAACAGTATGATGCAGAGTTTAAGATACGTTGAAAATGTCAACTTTGTCTTTTGTATATGTTCCAGATTCGTTGTTTATCGTACTCATGACACAGCTTTTTTTTCTTCCATCCCGACTGGCAGGCAGCCCCACCCAGGTACCCCCCCCCCCCCCCCCCCCCCCCCCCCATCCCCCTCCCCAGATCTTCCAGTGAGTCGTGTACTGCTGCCGACAACAGTGGTGTCTGTCCCCAGGGACGACTCTGTGCCACATGTTTGCAATACAATGTTTTATGTAAGCTGAACAAACTAACCATGTGTATGTTAGAACATTGTCTTACATTGTGTTGATCTACTGACTTTGCTGAATGTGTGTTATCTCCGGACGGTTGGACAATGTTGGTTCCTATGAGTTCGCCAATGATCATTCGTTCTTTAGAATTAGGGCAAGCAGATTACCTTACATGGGTGCCGGTGGAATCCGCCAGGGCCTTTTCAAGGTTGCATTGGACGTGCAAGAGGCTGATCGACCTCTCTTGGTGCATTGATTAATGTTGTTGCCTCCCTCAATGTACTAGTAATATGACCGTACTACCAAGGTGACTGACCAACAGAGGCCTGTTAATACAGAGAACAGCAATAACCATTATATCGTTTAGGAAAAATATGATCTTGCTATCTAGTAATCTCCATGTTGTCGGAATTCTCTACAGCAGGATCTTTAATGACCGTAATGAAAGCCCCATCAGAGCAGTAGCTGTCTACGAATTATTAGGTTGGGTTCTGAAAGCATTAATGTCACGATTTACGTATTTACAGAAACAAAAGTAATATTTACAAAAAGCATGAAACATATTGGTAATAGCAATGGCCTTGGGATAAAGATGTCCAACAAATACTTCCTAACGACTATTACATGCTAATTGTGAAGGTAACTGATATAATAAGTTGAGAGGAAGTAAAATTCGGCTGTTCAGAGTTGCATCCCTTAGTCGCGTATGGATTCGATTTCATTGGTCCAAATCCAAGATTGTGCTCATTTCGGCACTGAGTCGTCTATACCGTACCTATATTCTAAATTGGATAAAAACTGCTTCGCAAACTGTTAACTAGTCGTCCATTACAGATACGGTTGGTTAAAGAAGTACTGATTGTGCATGGTTGTGTCCATTACGCTAAGCCGGAACCTATACTCAAGAATTTGAATCCAGGTTCTAGGTGAGTCAGGGCCGTGGCCGTGAGAGTAGGTTACACCAAAGTGATACACGCCTGTCACCTGAATTCCTTCGGGATTTCCTCCCACAATAACCTGACAGTCTGATATAAATACATATAAATACGCCAGAGAGGCTTAAACGCAAACTCATTCTTGAACAGCATTATTCAGCATTTTTATTCAACAGAAAGCACGAACTGTATTTAATTGGTAACCCATCAGCATCACCATTGATGAATTGTACAATATTCATTTCATCCGAGAAATGGTTGATTTGATTGTTGGTATGAGGAGTGGACCTTGTACATGACATGCTCAATTTGTATAAGTCAACGAATAGCGGTGTCATTAAGCGTTTGAGTGTAAGAGACATGATAAGTCACGCCCTGTGTTGCTTCATTACAGATGCCCTATGCACGCGTTAACTGTTTATCATTTTCCCAGCTTATTTATAGCAAACAAATAGGTCATTATGGTGTCAGGAAATGCTACAGCTGTCCTTTGCTTGCTCGCTGCATCTCATAAACAGATTAGTATTTGATAGGTAACGTGAATGTAACGTAAAGGCGGACTACGCTCAAGCTATCTGGCAGGCCCGGCAATTTAGTTTGAAGTAATTCAAAACCCTTTGCTGACTTAGTTTAGTGTGGGTTAAACTAGCTGTTGCTGATTAACCTAATTACTTGGGTACAACGTGTCAGGTCCACGTAGGGCTGTAGTCCCTTGGCAGTTATTGTGTTGACCCTATTCAAGAAACATGCAGTATTACTTGTGATATCAGTGTGTTTGAATAACCACGCGGAACACACAATTGGTCGAGTCGTGTGTATTCAGATTGATTGTTGTTTATCTTCATTAGAGCATATGTTCATGTCATCCATGTGTCATATAGCACCTGAATTGTCCAGCCGTCCTACATGTCTGACCACTGTCCACCAATTGACAGAATTATATCCGTGAACAATTCGTTAGTAATCTCTAACTCTTTGCCAATCACCAGATGTTTTCGAAGTCGACGAGAACTGACCAATCACCGTGCCAGAAATCTACGAACTTATCAGTCACTGCTCGAGAAGTCAATCTGAATATCACTTCTGTTAATAAGCACGAGGCTTAAAGTGTTAGCGAACAGAAGAAACTGTTAATATTCATGTGTAAATTTTATGTACACTTCTCATGAATACTGTTAAGTCCTCACCCCGAGAACACTTGATTCGGTATCCTATAGAATAATGTTATGTTTATATTATAGTTTTGCCAAATTTATGTTTGAGTCTATTTTGATAACAGAAATATTTTTGGCTTCACGTTTGTTACTCTGTTTCAAATTTAAAAATGAATATATTGTTTAAACAAACGGACTGTTTTTTGTTGTTGTGTACATGGTAAGTACAATTAGTTAACATAATTATTACGATTGTGGAAAAATTGTGCTATGTGTTTTGTTTGTTTTTATTTGTTGTTAATTTTTTGTTGTTGTTTTGTTGTTTTTTTGTTTTTTTTGGGGGGGGTGTTTCGTTTTTGTTTTGTTTTTTTATTGTTTTTTTAAGGGGTGGTGGTGTTTGTTTTGTTTTGTTTTGTTGTTTTGGGGTTTTTTTGTTGTTTTTTTGTTAGGGGCGGGTTGTCTTCGAGTGTTTCCTTTATTTTTTGTTTTTGTTAGTGTTTTTTTTTTCTATCTTCCTATCTCTCTAATTTGTTTAATCCTTGATTACTCTGTTTAATCTCTTTGAAGTCTTACAAACAGGAATGCTTTATTATCAGTAATTGAATTTATGACCTTTCAGAAAAACAACCAGAATATTGGTCATCCAAAGACAGGCCATTAGAATAAAAGGGATCATGATTGCCGTCTCATCGTTAATGCTCAGTGTAAGTCCTCTAATTCGAAATACGGAGGACCATTGTAAATACGTCGATTTATCCAAAGGTCGAGACAACGAATTTTAATATCAGACCTTTATATCGACTACTATCCTACCGGGACCATAATGCTACATCGTCTAAACGGCACATCGAGATAACAGACTTCGCGTTAATGAGGTTTCATTGTACAGCTATGACTACCTCGAGTCGGGGCAAAGGAAACAGTTAATCTACAAGTGACCTGGTGATTCGAATCAAGTGTTCTCGCTACTACTAATGTTAAACAATTAGATCCTAAGGTTTATGTAATACACTACGGTCATATCAAAATTACTGATATTTAGGAGTCTCGTTCAGGGATCACGTCACCAAATGTCCCATTATTCCATCATTTCGTACTGTTATCAGTTTCTGCTGAACGGTATTATCACTTGCATAGACATGCGTGGTCAGTTATTTATTGCATAAAATTACATGGTTACCTTCCCATATCAGGTTACCGTTAAGACAGTTCGTATGTTGTCACGTTCATTTGTTGGTTTACAGTTCGCAATATTTCATGGCAACAACATTCGTCTTCGATCACTTGATCATTGGACCTCTCGATTCAGTATGAATTACATATGTGTATTATTCAACAACATTGACGTCGTCGACGTCAACGACGCCATCATGACGCCGTGGGTAGTTTGTATTGATATGGCATCCCCTCTCGTATTCCAGAAATAACGTTGTTCACTTTCCCTGTATACCCATTCCGTGTGAGACGCCATTTTCTTCCGTATGTCACATGTAACGTCACGTGACCCTTTCTTCTTGTGCCTTTCTTGATCCTAGGGTGAGCGTTTCCATCTGTCATTTTGTTACTCTCAAATTTAGAAAAGTTTGTTCAATGCCTTATGATACACAGTTGCCATGATACAGTATTATCATACAGCAGAACCATTTTTAGAAAAAAAATTCTGTTTGCTGTCTGTATGCATGACTCGAACGTAGCTGATAGTAAGTGAGTGAGCTGGGTTTCACGTTGTTCTGAAACATATCCAAAGGTCACGTCATATTACTTAACACGAAGTTTCAAGATTCATAATTGGACACCTGCAACTTTGAGTACAGTTTGTGAATCCTTCCCTATTTACAACCGTTACATTACAGGAATATTAATAAAAAGACATAAAAGCCCACTCACTCTCATATATTCAGAATGCGGAATACCTCACTGTAAGTAGTCATCATTTCTTAGCTATTGTTATATTTTTTTCGGTTTGATTAAGGCTATTTATTGATTATCCATTGAAACAAAACGTGAAATGAAAACAGTGGCAATAAGTGTATCGCCTTTGCATTTTCAGTCAAGATATGTTTCAGGTTAAAGCTAGAGAAGACAGATCAATGAAGTATAGAGATCTGTTGAATGTCTCTGAACGTCATAATGAATCAATTAATGTAGATAATAGATAGGAAATTATAGACAATCGGCCTACTTTGTTATTTAATAACTACAATTACAACAGACATTGATTCTCTGATCATAAGATATCAGTATAATGTGTTGAATGTGCAGGGATTAACGTGACCTCCCCTAAATACCTCTACTTATCTGTCTTTAGAGAATTACCAAGTATTATTGACCGTTGTGTGGTTAGTTGAATGTTTCGGCCGAGTCCTTACACACATGGCGTCCTCTCGAGATCCGACTCGCGTGTGTGGACACTAATTGATTCCTCCGTGTTTGCTTGTAACTAGTTCTCAGGAATGTAGCTTGTGCTGATGAATCTCACGTGACCATCTTGTCAGCCTCTTACCCTGTGTGACGTCATAATCATTGCCCTCCGGGTGATCGTTATCAATAACGAAGCATAAATATTGATATGGATTTGCTCAATCACTGGATCTGAGAGGGATTTTCATCTTTCAGTTGTCTCCGTCGACCGTGTGACCTGTACTCCCAGGTCTGTCGTTGCGGGAATCGACATCCCACGAACCCGAGCTAATTGCTTGTCACTTCCCCGAGAACACGGCGCTAATCTCTGTTCCCAATTTGTCGTATACCAGAATGTGCTTATTTCCATTAAAGCACAAACTCTGGAGTACTGAATAGTGTGAATGACCTTATTCGGTTACTGACTTATTAAAGATAAAGGGCCATGGCGGTGCTGATACCCGGTCGAGATTATATTCACATAAGGTCAGACTCTCAACTTTAATGTCTGTTAACGATGTACCTGGTTAATTTGTAACACATTGACGCATTTCTTCTAGATTTGTTATACACTTAAACAACACCTTGCTTTTTGATTTTTGGGTTTTAATGTATACTTTATTTTCATCAACCATTAATCGCAGTAAATGATGATTGTGTATTATTTCTTGTCCGCAGATTTAAGCAAAAAACGAGTAAATTATGGATATATTGTTTTCACATTTGTTTTGTATTCGTAAACGATATAAAGTCTGGCCTAAGGGAGTTATAGCATAACATATAAAGCAATACTGGTAATGCACGTATGTGGACCAGTTGGAGCTACACCCAAACCAGTAGTCATTTTTTTTCATTTTGAAAAGTCTGTGAAAAAAAGTTGTACTATTTCTGGCGCTGATAAATTTCATTGCAAATATTTGTAATCTCTAAATATCCCGCCAGATGTCACATGTTTGGTCACGTGGCATGTCATATAGTCTGTTATACGTGGTTGACTGTTCACTATGATATTGATAATTAACTGTACATACACTAAACTTGAACAATACTTTAATTTATTCCATAACTTTCAGACACATAAAACAACATCTATTTAAAGCGCATCACCTTAAGGAAAAGACTGTGTGCATGGCATGGGTGTTGTTAATTACATGTCATAATACGGAGTTTTTACCGGAAAATTAAGCCTCTTTATCTGGATGATCCATTTCCGATGAAATTGGTGATTAACACATTTTCTGATCATTGATCAGATGGTACTTTGGATACTTTTCCCCCAAGAAAAACAACCGGAAGAGAAAGGAGTTAGACTAATGACGTGTTACTGTTACTATTCTTCAATCGCTAAGTAATCACTCATCAATGTGCTGATTAAGATACCTTAATCAAGTGTGAGACACTCTCCGCGTTTTAAACTACATAAGACGACCATCTCAATTCTATGTTTTCTGTTCATTAAGGTAAACACTTAAGAGATTTATTTTGTTTGATACACCCACTGTGCAATGTTTTCATTAAGGTAAACACTTAAGAGATTTATTTTGTTTGATACACCCACTGTGCAATGTTCTCATAATACGATTGCCGAATGGAAATGTCGCGAGCTATTTTCGGCCTGTTTGGCAGATGCTCGTTTCCAGGGGTAGGACGAAGACGTTTTGTCTGCTTCAGTTGTCTCAAGCGTGATATGATAGCGATGTTAGCACGAAAGTGCAGCGGATATAGACCTAACATACACAACGGATGGTGCCGCCATCTTGTTCGACCGCTGCGTAACCTCATACGTGCCCATTGCGTATTGTACCCAATCGAAAACACGAGTTCCGTGGAGAATTAGAAAATGCAATCGCTGATCTTCTTGCATAGGTCAGTCAATTATATCAACTGGTGTTTTCATCAGAATGAGTTCGTAACGTATCGTTTTCCATGGCAAATAATCTGAGTAGATTACGAGCTGGGTTGTCTCGCGTGTGCACGACAGAAGGAAGAAACTCGCGTGTTCATTACAAAATGGCGCCCAGACAGTGTATGTGATAACACGCGATCTACCGGCTTCATCGCCTTCTATGTATCAAAGACGGCAAACTAATCTCGTTTGAAATGATATACATGTTTAGAAGAAAGAATTATTTACTGGTAAAAGATTGGTGGAAAAGGTCATTTTCATCTGTGAAGTGCAGTTTGTCTTCATTTCCTTAATGGCAGATTACGGAGATATATGAACTTTATTTGCTCTTGAAAACGAATTGAGTCATGCGCTGAAAAAATATACGCGTGTATATCAGTTATGAAATCTGCATAAAAGGCCATTGGTTCAACTATGTTACTCGTCTATGACCTGAGTCTGTTTTGCCATTCAGAATTACACCGGAATGCTGTTACAAACCAAAAACTAAGTAAGTACAGTCCTTAAATGTTTAGTAGATAATATCTCACGGTCCCTGTTAAATGCCCTTTGTCCCGAATAATGCCAGAGTTCCATCGACAATGGGATTGATTGCCCAGAGCTTGAAATATCATCTCACCTTCTCGACGCTTCGTGCTTATTTCAGTACAGGAGCAACCAGCAAAACCTCACGAATGCCCTTGTAGCATTCCATTCTCATTAATCTATCTTCAAATTTCATTCGGATAACACTGTTTGTTTTACTAAATATACACACAAAAATTCATAAAATATGATTGAAGAGGGTTTTTGGCTTTTGTACGAACATTTCACCAATATCACTGTTTCCATATCAGGATGCGAACACGGATCCATAGTTGTCCCGAGCGAACGCTCAACCATATGGCCTCATGATACACATGTTCAGTAATATAATTAATCAAACGTACTGCTTACTGTTTGAAACGTGCAGATGCAGGCAACTGTTATTTAGGGTCTTAAAAGTATATTTCTATTTTACAGAGTACTGTTATTCTCAAGAACGATTCGTTTGATCACTTTAACGAAGAATATTCGAGAACGATGTGTTTGTGCATTTCTTTAACTCATAATGCCCTGCCTTTGTATATCAATAAACATCTCTTGAAAGAACAAAGTACCCACTCCATATAATCCGATTGATATCTTGGAATAATAATGGCGTATTTTGAATACTTTCAAATATCTCTCTAAGGGAATTACTATGCGGTGAAATGAAATTCACCGTTCTCCGAGGCGTTCAAATATGCGTTTAAAAGACATTTCCGGACTGTACTGATTGATAGCAGAGGATCTCTTTCTGTCAGAGTAACATTAAAATCATAGTGACCTCCGACCTCTCTGCTGGGAAGTCGCTTGTTCGACAACTGTTTTATTGCCGCCTTATCCGGGCTCGCCACACATCTCGCGAGAATTACTACCCAACTCACGTCTTGGCCTCGCTTTGAGGAGAAAAGTAATGACTGTTAGATTGATTTTGTCCCAATCTTGTGTATTTGTTACCATAAATGCAGGACATGTGTGGACAAAAAGACCACACATTTGCATGGAAAACGGGCGTCCACAATACCCACTGGGTTATAGCGCTTTGCATGATGAAACTATTTTGAACCGTATTTGGCCAAAACTAATCTGGTTGCCGTCCTCGTTCATTCTATTGCTCCAAAATATAAACATGGCCAGGGATTAACTCGATATCGTGTTGCTGAATTTCTGAGTCATAGACATGACTTTTATCACAACGCGCAATGTTTGTTTTTTTTCACATATTACAAGCTATTCGTGATTTTCTTATCTCTGATTTCACCGTTTGAATTTCATATCCACTACGAATATACCCATATGTACATGAGAAAGCCGTATCGTGTTAAAACATTGCGTCATGTTTATATACTGGACAAAAATAGTGAGGGATATAATGGATAATATGAGTAATGATAATCTGATAAAATATCAATCATAAAAATGCCAATATCCTAAAACAATTTTTTTCAGTTAATGCAGTTAATGTGAAACGCCATGTCCAGCCATCACTTTTCTGTAGGACAGGTTTAAATGGGGTTAAACTGCAAATGACCAACCCTCTCGGAAGGACCTGCAACTCATGCAATTTGCTTTTTGTCTCCCGCTACACTGAAGTGCTCTTAAAAATCCCAGAAATAATTACGGGCTGAGCGGTGGTTGAGCAGACATTGAGGTCGTGGTTCGGTTCTCCCGCTTGTATTATACTGTATATGACTAACCCCTTTTTCTGTTTATGATTTATCATATACTGGGCATTTAAACCATATCCACAATATTTGTATCTGGAGGAGTAGGACGGTAATTATGTCTCAGAAGATTGTATTTTCGCCTCGTCACATCGGATCCCCGGGTTTTATTCTCCATTAGACTAACGTGCGCGGCGTATAATGGTTAATCCGCAATATAGCTAAAATCGGACTTTACTCATACTCATTCACACTTTTTGTGGTATATTTACCCAAATCCATACATTCCTCCATATAGGACGCTGTCTCTAACGATACCCTGTATGGATTAGCTGTAATGCAAACAAACACCGATGCGTAAGGTCAAGAGTGGTCATGCTAGTGGGTGTACGATTCTTCAGAAATACTCAATAGAATTTTATTCATCTCTTTGAAGATTAGAATGCTTTTGTTCTTTATTCAGTTGAGTTTGGTAAATATGTTATTTTTTCTATGAATTGCCATACAACATGCCTTGCACACGGTTTTTTTTTTCTTTTTTTTTCTTTCTTTCTTTTTTTTTGTGTAAATTTAAACCAGGAATGTTAATGAATGTTCTGTGGCATCACGTACTATAATCAGTCATTTCATGTATCAACTTCTGTGATTGGTCCGTGTTTTGCAAGCTGCAATCTAATTGGCGGTTTGAAACACGTGTTGTTTGTTACCCCCTCCCAATTGGAGATTTCTGATACGGCGTACTCCAAAGTGCTTTGAAAGCTAACATTAGACTTCCATTGTTATAGAAATTTATTGACATAACAAAATGTGCGTGACCCTCGAATTGATCACGTGACTCTATGTGTCATGTGAACTAGGGCCGCCATGTTGAAATGATGTTGATATTTTTGTTGATTGTTCGTGTCTATGTGATCGGAGATTTATTTTGTAGCAAGCTTTTGTACAAAAGCCCCCAAAATATTGCTGATGAATAAATTGTAAAACAGTTCAAAGTCTCAGTTGTTCTACTTCATCAAAGCCAACACAGATCTTCGACTACAAAGAAAAGTAATACTACACATGAACGCCATTCCTTCTTTATTCGACACGAGAAACGTGTTGCTACAGGACACACGGGACCTGACACCTCTTTCTGTGTTTTTTTTTTCTGCTCTGTAGTTGACTGTGAACATAGGCTTCCAGTTGCTCGTATGCGTTGGGGGGTTTATTTGATTCCCTTTCTTTTGAAGACTCACTTTCCTTACTTGTTCTGGAATTTGGTTTACGATTCAGGGGCCCTCGTAAGCTTAAGATCTCGTAAGTTTCCATGTAGCATCCCTACCTCACATACTCTAACATAGGAGGTACCAATGTTATGAGAAAAGTTACGACATCTTAGGCTTATGAGAGCTTTGTGAAACGGGTCCCTGGGTCCTGAACCACAAAACGTTCGCAGCCTTACGATGTCTTAACTCTGAAGTTTATCATTGGCTTACGAACGTTTTTGGACCTTGCAGCAGCGGTGTGTATCAGATGTACACGAAGTTACGATGTCTTAACTCTGACGTTTATCATTGGCTTACGAACGTTTTTGGACCTTGCAGTAGCCGTGTGTGTCAGATGTACACGAAGCCACCAAAACGTGAATAATAGTTGTTAATTCAAATCAGGCATTATTGTGCCATCTTGCCAAAGTGGAGAGAATCACTGGACCGAGAAATGCAGGACACGCATCGTTGTAAACTGTACTGACACCGGGTGTTGGCGTGTGTGCTATATGATGCAGCAGCAGTACCCTTGGATGGAACGCGGACCAGCACCATGTACAAGTTCAGAATCACCCCAACAGGTGTGAAATATTTCATTCCGTTTTGGGGCATGTCGTCTCCTATTCGAATGGAGTAACCTCAAGTTACCCCCATGAGTGAAGGATGTATGGTGGTGAACATCCACTCACTCACTCACTCACTCACTCACTCACTCACTCACTCACTCACTCACTCACTCACTCACTCACTCACTCACTCACTCACTCACGGACGTGCATTATCCTAGATAGTCATGGGCGGATAATGATGGCCGCACCAACTAAGGTACAGCATTTCGCCGACTGGAGACGAGCCCTTCAGGCTCAAGATCAAATGCCAGTGTCCCCTTGATTGTGATTTCTCAACACTTGAACCCAAAGTAGTTAACTTCAACGAACCGGAATCACTGCCGGCTTCTCCATGCCCTTCTCGTAATTTCCATCAAATATGTGTTAAAAAAGTCAACGCCGGAGACAAATATATCTCTAACAAGACATTTTCAGTTTGGAACAAACATCATATTGATGATAAAAGTGATATCTTAATCGGTGATGACACCAGATGTTCGTGCAAAGGGTAAGGGTGATTGTCTTGGGATTTCACTAGAATAGTTAACGTCTACATTGCTTCGCTCTTTCCAAACGCAATAAACCTACACACCGAGATATATTCAATGCTCAATCTTTCTAGCACTCAAAGCCTTAGATTGCCACAACCAGGCCTGCTTGTGTTTAAATTCTACCCTTCCTCATTAAGGACGCAAGTCACGAATTGCAGATTCCGAGTAAGCACCTATCAAATCTTTATCAAATACGCAAACGGACAAAAAATAAATACAAGAAAAATGAATTTATACTGAATATTCATAACATTTCGAGCCTGATTCTGACTTACAAAAAGCGTATAAATGCACTTCGCACCATTTAAGGTTTGTCTGTTGGATGCAAGATGCTCATACAAGTGTGGGGGTTTTTTTAAAAATAAATTCGTTAAAAAAGTTAACTCAAGGCCTTGGTTGCTGAAAATCAACAACCATGCCCCGTGCGTATGCTGAGATAGAAGCCACATGGACGGACATTTTAGCGTTCATTGACAAGCAGTATCATCTCTTTTGACATTGGGACACTCTCGTGACTTGACGTAACATGAACTGTCGTTTGCATATGACGTAACGCCAACACGACAACCATGTTCGGTTGGTGCATCTGCGACATTAACATTAAACTGGGGTTTACGGGTTCACAAGACAGGAACAGAATATTGTTTATAGGGGAGCTTCATCTGAACATCCCTAGGGGGAGTGCAAACGTTTACACGTGAACGTTTTAGGGACGTAGCGTTACATAATGCTACGGTATATTTTTGGTGAAAGTATGAGAGTCAAGGGTATCACCACAGCTCATTAGAGATCAAAATTCATCCTTGTTTATGGCAGTTTTTAATGTGATTTCGAGTTCCTGTCCTACCCCTTTGTGCACAAGCTGAGATCTAACGTGAGGGTGCAGACGGATAATACCCGTTTACATTTAGGCAGAATGACTTTGCTGTCGTTAGTCTTCACCTCTCCCCGAACAGAACATGTCTGGAATGAGATAGAACGACGCCTACTAAAGGACCAGAACCAGGATGTAACGCAAGCGCATGTGTTCTCGGGTAACACTTGGAACATCATCGTGCAGACTGTTTCGGTCATATGGTGTCACACAGCGCGTTGATTTGATTTGCTGTCAACGCAAATCATGATCACTTTCGATATGAAAAGTGTTTAATAAATTTTTAGTCATACCAATCCTCCTTTAGGGCGTGTCACCCTGTCTTCAGTTACCAGACTTTTCATCAATCTAATTGTGATGATAAAACAGATCAGAGGAATGATCACATATTTTTGTTAGTCCACTAATATAAACATTATACCACTTGGTGTGAAGCACTGTGACTATGTAGTATACCAGACAGAAAATTTGATTTATACCAAAGGTGAGTCCCAATACCAGACAGAAAGAAACACGTCCATGAAAATTGCAGACGTATCCCAGATTCACGACAACCGATCAATAACGAAAGCAACCGCGAGACGCTGAATTATAATCCAGAAGAAATTACAAGATTAGTTTCAAAACACATTTTAAATATTCGCAATTCTTGCACCACATCGAAACCTGAGGATTCAGACGCTTGCTTTTCTGCTCAGAATGTACATTGTAAATAATCAGGGCGTCGCTGCACGCTCAATAATCCCATACTGAAACCAACTAGACGCCAGTCCATTAGAAGTTAAATATTCCAAATAAAAGAAACTTTCTTGTCAGTGTAAGATATTACTTTTAAACAGTCCCGTTGCCACGATTCCGGCCCAAACGCGCCACTGTGCCTAATTCCTTATTGTAGCCCATGTGTACTATAAGGAATTCTCAAATACTCCTTCTTCCTATAGGCCAATGTGATGAATTTCGACTTAATTTTAGCATGGCTATGATAGCTGTCGAAAATCGATTTTATCCCATAAAATTGGGGAGGGAGGGGGAACGACAGAGTTGATATCGCCTTCCAATCTTATCCTTGCCCTTGCCCCCAGGCGAAGATAGCCGTGTCTAAAATGACGCTAGCACTGGTTAATTTCCAATCTATGAGTCTGGTAGACGCATCTGCTCTGATTACAATCACTTTACTGATGTCTACCTATTGGCAGTTCTTCACGCATCCACAGTATTCTGACCGGTAGGAATTAATGGGATAAATTATCATTAGAGAGCGTCCGTTGTTGCGCTCTCTTGACGCGTTCATATTGCTCTTAACGCTTACCAAATCACGGGATAGCGTCCGCTGTTGCGTGCTCTTAACGCTTTCATATGGCTCTTGACGCTTTCATATCGCTTCCAAACCCCATCAACTAACGAGGGAGCCCCCGTGAATGTGTGGTCTTGACGCTTTCATATCGCTCACAACGCTCAACAAATCACGGAAGAGCTATCGTTACTGAGTTGTCCGGATGCTTTCATATCGCTCACAACCCTCCACAAGTTCCGCGAAAGCGATAGCTGTTGAGTTCTCTTGACGCTTTCACATCGCTCACAACGCCTACCAAATCACGGATTAGCGATCGGTATTGAGTTTTCCGGGCGCTTTCAGATCGCTCACAACGCTCAACAAATCACGAGCAAGCGACAGCTATTGAGTTTTCTTGCAGCTTTCATATCGCTTCCAACCCATGATAACTCACGAGGGGTATTTAGTCAGTGTGTGCTCTTGACGCCGCTTTCATATCGCTGATAACCCTCCACAAATTACGAGAAAGCGATAGCTATTTTAGTTCTCATGGCGCTTTCACATCGCTCACAACGCTCACCAAAATCACCGACGAGCGATCGGTATTGAGTTTTCCGGACGCTTTCACATCGCTCACAACGCTCAACAAATTACGAGTAAGCGACTGCTATTGAGTTCTCTTGCAGCTTTCACATCGCTCACAGCCCCCAATAATTTATGAGGGGTCGTCCGTCAGTACGTGCTCTTGACGCTTCTATACCGCTTACACCGTCCCTATATCAGTCCTTCTTTTGAAGTTACTATGATGAGTTCTCTGTATATTTTCTTGTACAAACTGAAGGCGAAAATATACCGTTATTCTTTATTTGATTCACAATATTCAAAAACAGCCAAAACTCTCTTCGAAAACTGTTTAAGTAAAAGGTATTCCACACTCAAGCTCTTCAGCAAAGATGCATCAAAACAATGAATCAATTTTAGATTATTCGACGTTTAGGTCGTTCGAACGTTAAGGTAGCTTATCTCATCTTCTGCTTGAATGGCGTTCGACGTCCGTTGGCGTCTGTTAACAAATGAAATATGGCATGTATGTCCCACCCAGAATACTGATGACATCTGATTTACGATTTAGTTCAGTTAGCTGCAAATTCGGTTTTCAATGTATCCACCACGAATAGCGTATATCTAAACCGATTTATTGTCGGTAAACAACTTTGAAGATGTTTTGGCAAATTGCAATGAAATATGGTAGATGCCTAGATTGAACACAGATGATACGTTGTTTTGTTTTGTTTTGTTTTTCAAAAACACTGACAAGCCTCGGAAGACAACATTTCGCGTGGTTACTAATAACTGAAAGGAGATTCCACGTTGTTTCAACTTTTGCAATCAACTCTACTGAAATTATCTAAAACTCGGAATGGATATGTGCCATCACAATGATCAATATGTCTGTTGAAGCTATGAAAAGTTATATTTGTCTGTATAATGAGGTTAGAAAAATGAAATCTATCTAAGATCGATATTTATGAATGTCTTAAACAAGTGGCATTTTAAAGGAAAATTGCAAAAACGTTATGAAATATTACGTGTTATATTCGCAGTACACGGATTTAGCTGAGTGATGACAGACAGTTAGTTGCTAATGGAATTTGATATTCGAAACTTATTCAACTATAGCTATCAACAAGCGAAAATGGTGCTTTCACAGGAGACTTTCTGTGAACAATGATTACTGTGTTTGACGTGTTCGACGTTGTCTGTTAAATGCAGATTTTGTATCCACAGACTGTTGGAAGTTGGACGTTATAGTTTGTATATAATTGTGTTGTGTATATTCGATAGTGTACCTTGTATGTGAGTGAGTTTAGTTTTACGCCACATTCAGCAAATATTCCAGCTATTATATCCAGCTGTTATACAGCGTATAGTGTATATAGCAAGCTGCATCTGTATGTCTTACAGCATGCTCGTATGGTGGGTGTTGAATGCTGTATACTGCAAGTTGTACGTTGCATGTTGTGCACAGCCGTGTTGAATGAGAGCGTGGGATTAGTTTTAAGTCGCCTTTTCCAGCAACATCATAACAGGGTGCACTAGAAATGGGCTTCACATATTGTACCTATGTAGGGAATCGAACCCGGGTCTTTGGTGTGACGAGCGAACGCTTTAACCACTAGGCTATCTCACATGATAAAAATATACTGTGGTGTCTTCATTGTATTCTCTATATTTTGTGCCCTTTGCTATTGAATCTGTCCCGCCGTGTACTAAGTTGTGTGCTGTATGTTGTATGCTCAGCATTTCCTGGTGTCACCCGCCGTGATATTTCTGGAATATTGCTAAAAGCGGCGTAAAACTAAACTCACTCACTCACTCACTCACTCATTTGTATGCTGAGTTTTGTATGTTTTGAAAGATATATTATGGAATGGAGCGATGTACTTAATGTGCGCAACCCTTGCTTACCGCAAGTACGTAGGTTTATTGACAGGATAAATGATCCTACAGGCCACATATACACAAACGCACACACATATACACAGGCTAACACATATATACACCGATTGCAGTCAGGTTCACATACATATATCCACCTCAATACAGAAGGATAAGTGTACATGGATTCGAACACAACACACCATATCCCCTGAAGGAAACGTATGCAACCAGTATATCTTTAGGGGATAATTGTCGATCGTGATTCTTAAAATGTCTGGTACATTATCGCCATTAATCTGTTCCACGGTAATGTTAAGAGCCACCAGACGACGCAAACACGAATTACCTCCCCTGAATTACATTCGGATATTCTCGGTTTAGTTCGCCAACGTACACGACATTTATTAAGTTCAATATGCTTGTCGTAAGAGGCGACTAACGGGATCGGGTGGTCAGACTAGCTGACTTGGTTGACACATGTCATCAGTTCCCCATTGCGCAGTTCGATTGCGCAGATCGATCACTGGATTGTCTGGTCCAGACTCGATTATTTACAGACCGTCGCCATATAGCTGGAATATTGCTAAGTGCGACGTAAAACTAAACTCACTCACTCACTATTAAGTTCAATTTCGGCATACTCTAATAATATCAGTATGTCTTGATCATAATTATATGTCATGGTAAGACAGTCTGCTTTCTATGTAGGACAGATTCCATCAACAACGAGTATCGTGATGCAAGGTTCGACAATATAATGCAGTGTTGTGAAGCAGTATCACCCTGGAGCTATGGTCCATACCCGTCTTCTGATAAACACTTATATATCCTTCGCCATTCTGGCAAGAATGAACACACAACCAACATGCCTCTTACATTCCTTGTAAAATCGACTGGCGCGCGTCCTGCATTGTCATTCATGACATACAAGCTCCATCGGTTACTGGTCCATTCAGGTGATGACGTCATACAGATTCGAAGACGCATCACTATGGAGACCATGGACATACAACCAACGGCAATGCATGTAGTTTACCAAAACAATCTTGGAGTATAAAATCACCTATGAAATTTGTATAGAGCATTTGCAATGTGTATATATGATGTGCATTATTACAGCGATCATTAGGTTTTCATTCTCAATGTCCAGGGGTCTTTTCACAAACCTCTCGTAACCTTAAGATCTCGTAAGTTTCCTTGTAGTATCCCTACCTCCTGTACTGAAACATAGGAGGTGCCATGTTACAAGAAAAGTTACGAGAGCTTTAAGGGACCGTGAAGGGCCCGCGGTAGAATAGGCCTTCAGCAAAACATGCTGTCATAAAAGTCGACGATGCTTGTCGTAAGAGGCGACTAACGGGATCGGGTGGTCAGGCTCGTTGACTTGGTTGGCACACGTCATAGGTTCCCAATTCTCGATGCTCATGCTGTTGGTCACTGGATTGTCTGGTCCAGACTCGATTATTTACAGATCGCCGCCATATAGATAGAATATTAGTGCGGTGTAAACCTAAACTCACTCACTCACTTTGTGAAACGGACCCCTGGGTAGTAAACATGCATGTCGTCAGCATCGTGACAAACACTAAAAGGCACATCACAGTACCATTCACCCTAACGGATACCCAGCCTGTAGATTCGTGGACATTCGGGTTAGAATTTGCCCAGTTATTCATGCTGTCGTAAGAGGCAACTAACGAGATTGGGTGGTCAGGCTCGCTGACTTGGATAACACATGTCATCGTATCCCAACTGCTTTGATCGATGTTCATGCTGTTGATCATTGAATTATCTGGTTCAAGCTCTATTATTTACATACCGCTACCACATAGCTGGAATGTTGTTGAGAGCGGCTTGAACACCCAATCGATCAACCTGAGTATTCCGAACTGAATCTTCCTTCAATGTGCTAGCCCATCAACGAGTACAAACGTGTACAAGAAAATTGTACCAAAAATATTTGATTTTCCCAACCCAGCAACAGAAACTGTTGACACCACTGTATGCACAAATAGCGTAAGACTTAGAACCTGTCTCGTGTTCACACTGTGAAAAGGACACATGACACCCTCTCGCTCAGTCCATGTGACCCTGTCCGTATTTGCCCTACAGGTGACGCAATGGTCAAGTAGACAGTGACTGAAGGTGAGCCCAGGTCAGTGGTCATTATCACCTGACCACCGCGGAGATACAGGTATTTACCTGAAAGTCATCACAATCGAATCACACCTTCAATTACCTAACATGCTACCAAACTGTCTGGGGATGTCGTTATTTCATACTATACATGCCTATATTTCGAGAAATTATATTAATATTAAAGTATAGAAATCAATCAGTCTTGATTACAATCGAAACATTTGGCGTCCAACAGAACGTAGCTTTATTGCTATGAGACACACACAACATGTTCAGAGGAACAGAGAGTGAGTGAGTTTGGTTTTACATTGCCTTTGGTAACATCCAAGCAGTATCCTGGCGTCTGTAGTCCCACGGATAATCTCTACCACAGCGCGCCTCGTATAGCTGTCGTCATTCTGAAATGAGTACGTGAGTAAATGAATTTGGTTTTATTCCGTTTTATTCATTTTGGGCAAAATTTGGTGGGCAGGAGACATAAGATATGGACTTCACACATTGTACCCATGTAGGGAATCGAACCACTTCACCACCATACCCCGCCGTCCACGAAAAGAATAAAACCGGAAGCCCTATCAATTTTCAGGGAGATAACAGTATATTTATAAAGTTTCTTCTTGACTGAGATTTTTCAAGACTTAGAGTGTTCTTTGACACCTATATTTGAAATTTTCCTACATTAATATTAAAGGCAAATTAGCCCCGAAAATCATATGAATGTACAATAAATGATGATACCATCTGTTCCTGAATATCCCCTCATCAAGAAGAATGTACGTATTGTTACAAGTTGACTTGCAATATTTATTTGCCGACCATGAAAAGGGTAAAGACAATCCGAGTTCAATTGCCCTGATGGGTTCAATGTGTGATCTCCTCATGGGTACGATGTGTGAGTCCCATATCATGCGTCTCCCACCGTGATATTCTTGAGTACATAATCGGACGCGGTGTAAAACCACACTCACACGTTCGTTCACTCACTTTTAGAGTCAATGGCGGTACATTGAAATGTACTCTTTAGTCAGTGAGTTTCAACTTCAGTGCTTCAGTGGTCAGATCATAGAGAACTGACCTATTACATACAGTCTGACCCCGCTGTGTACACCGTGTGCTATGTGTTTACGATGGTTTTTAATCCATAGCAGAGTCGGATTCCACAACATACCGGAATAAACAGGGGCCTTTATATAAGAAGTTGTATAAGACAGGGCTGTATAATCCGATGTCTTATCTCCTTTCAGTGAATAGAGTACTTCATTACACAGAGGCTGTATTGTAGAGGCATACAACATTAACGGCGGGTTCGGTATATAGAGGACACTCAATCATACAGGGTCCAGTTTGTTGAGTGTTAGTAAGTACGTGATATCCAGAAATGTCGTCTTAACAGACCTCGTCAGCCATAGTTTTTCCACAGTTAACATTTCCATAAATATAAGTTAGATATTTTAGTATGGTAAACAATTCGGCAAGCTGAATGTCAAGGACTTGGGGAATTGAAAACAAAACGATAATTGTCATCAAAAAGATAATATTCATACGCAGTGCAAAGTTCCGAACATTCCTCTATTTCCAAACCTATTTAACAAAGCGTTTGATCGGTCATATTTTTCCGCTATATGTCATGCGGTAATATGGAGTGAGTAAATATAATTTTACCCTTTTTTCAGTATTCCTGCAGTATCACGTGGACACCAGGAATGAGCTTCAGGTATTGTGCCCATGTGGAGAATCGAACCCGTGTCATCGAAATGACGGGCGAACGCTTTAACCACTTGAACCCAGTTTGTAGAGAGTACTGAAATGCAAGGACAGGTTAGAAGAGAGAACTGAATTCTAAAGAGTTTGGTATACAGAGAAAAGTGGAATGAAAAGTACGCTTTTTGCAGTATTTACCATTTTGCGGGCATTTTAATATCTATAGAGATGCCTTGGGACCACACTCTATAGCTTGAGGTTACCAAATTAAAAGGTTCCTAAATTTCAGACTCAGCTTTTACTGATCTATACAAATACCGGTTACTTTTGGTCGGTCTCTGACCATTGGAAAGTGTACGATATGTGTTTAATATCATTATGTATACTTATCAAACCAGGCTCGATGTCCGTTGACGGCCTTCACCTTCAGATAGCCCGGTGCCCACAAATGGGTCCGTGAGAATACCGGGCACTGTGTAGCCCTTCACGTGACTGACAGTTAGAATCTTACACAAGTATCATTGAACTTACCGAGACTAATCTACAGCGTGATGTGATGTAATCCCACGGTGAATAGGGATTAGTAGTATTGCTGCCTACTACTCCAGGCGGGATTATCCACACACACACACTTAACGCAAGAGGAAAGCGCCCTGGTATGCACGCCTTTCTTGGGGAGTGGAATGGGAGAGGTGTTCAAGCACCCACGGGAAACGTGTAGATGGGCGTGACGAGAACATACTGTTTTCTACATTTTACTATACGTCCATTGTACGTCGTGTCATTAATGTCTTATACACCGTGTCATTACTTTGTTGTATGGCGTGTCATTATTCTGTTGTACAGTGTCATTTCTCTGTTGTACACCGTGCCATTACTGTGCTGTACACCGTGTCATTACTTTGATGCATGTCGTGTCACTGTACAGATGTTGAACAGTGT
This sequence comes from Haliotis asinina, assembly GCF_037392515.1. NCBI lineage: Eukaryota > Metazoa > Mollusca > Gastropoda > Lepetellida > Haliotidae > Haliotis > Haliotis asinina. The sequence goes on along the minus strand of NC_090294.1, from coordinate 11,674,268 downwards.
CATTACTCTGTGATACACAGTGTCAACACTTTCTTAAACATCGTGTCATAACTGTTGTACACAGTGTCATTTTCTGTTGTATGACGTGTCAGTACTCTTTTGTATGTCTTGCCATTACTCTGTTGTACACAGTGTCATTACTCAATTGTACACAATGTCATTACTCTGTTGTACAAAGCGTAATTATTCTCTTCTATGTCGTGTCATTACTCTGTTGTACACAGTTTCATTACTCTGTTACACAAAGTGTCAATACCCTGTTCTATGTCGTGCCATTACTGTGATGTCTGTCATGTCATTACTCTGTTGTACACAGTGTCAATACTCTGCTGTACACAGTGTCAGCACTTTCCTAAACATCGTGTCATAACTGTTGTACACAGTGGCATTTTCTGTTGTCCGGTCAGTATTTTTTGTATGTCTTGTCATTACTCTGCTGTAGCCGTATCATTACTGTTCTCCACAGTGTCATTAATCTGTTGTACAACGTGTCATTACCCTCTTCTATGTCGTGCCATTACGCTGTTGTACACACTGTCTCATTACTCTCTTATACAGATGTCATATCATACGTAACTGTTTACATCATATCTTTACGTCGTTGTTAACGGTGCTGTAACATTGTTACATATAGATCGTTTTCACTGCGCTGTTATGTCAAGCACACCATGTTATTCTTTCTATACATGTTGTCCTTAGATGTTTGGCTACGATTTGGTTGAAATGCTGCCGATCTGACTTAAATCTTAACTCACTCACCTTAGCCTTTTATCATTGTGTTAGTGTGTTATTGTTAGCGTGTGTTTGTATGTTAGTGTGTGTGTTAGTCTTAGTGTGTGCGTTAGTGTGTTAGTGTTAGTGTTAATGTGTGTGTTAGTGTGTGTTGGTGTGCGCGAGGGTGTGTGTGTGTTAGTATGTGTGTTAATATGTGTGTTAGTGTTAGTTTGTGTTAGTGTGTTAGTGTTAGTGTTAGTGACGGTAATGTTTCATTTAGCTAAACAGTGCCAGTGAGAGTTTAGGGGCAAAACGTCTTTATATTGTGTGTCAGTCTAGGAGTTGGCGTGTGTCCCTGTGTATGTGTCAGTGAGTGTGTGTGTGTGTGTGTGTGTGTGAGAGAGAGAGAGAGAGAGAGAGAGTAAGTGTGTGTGTGTGACTGAGTGAGTGTGTGAGTGTGAGTGAGTGAGTGTGTGAGTGTCTGTGTGTGTGCGTGCGCGTGTGTGTGTGTGTGTGTGTGTGTGTGTGTACAATAGATTAGGGGCCAGAAGCATTTTTCTTTACTGAAGACATTAAGACTTGTGAAACAAAGTGCACGCGGTGTTCTGAAAAGAATGTTCTCTATGAAAGTATGCATGTGTATCAACTGAACTCAGCAGTTCCTGATTACCCTAATTGTATACAGATAGTGTCACGAGTCTCTAATTACAGCATCTTCACCTGGACCAGGGCCTCGGACCAGGGAGTATCAGCGTCCTTAACAGGTCTCAGTGCCTCCACGTACAAAATGGTCGACTTGATTTGTTTCAGCAGTGCAGCTCTCAGCAAGGTACTGGCCAGCTCAACTCAACATCTCACTACAACAACTAATAATGGAAGTCTGTATTACAAGTTTTTTTCGTTGAGACGTTTTGTACATTAGTGGGTCTTTTAGAAAAGTATTTGTACTCCCGTCCGCGTGCATCTAATTTTACCGGAATGTCTGACTGATTCTTGAAGTATACATTTAGAGGTGCTGGTTACTGGGTGCACCGAGATGATCAGTGTTAGACTTGTGATATATACTCTGCCGAAAAATAAACTTAGAGGCTTATTTTAACGTATTGAATCTGTTAAATTAATAGTGACATAATACATGCAAATCTGGATCAGTTGCAGTCAAATTTCACAGTATATAAGATCAAATAAGCGTACAGCTTACAACAAACGTTCAATAGGAGACGGCGTCCATTCCTGGTTGGGCGTTGTCCTCACCATCTGTTGTGGCTGCCATGATCTCCTAAAAACCGCTATGCGCCGCCTTGGGCTGAATAAGCCTTTCAGTTAGACCTTGTTGCCTTCTGGACCATTCTTCTTGCAATGCCTGAGACAGTTGATCTAATGTTTCAGGTGGCGGCTGACGTTCACGTAAGCCATCACACAGATGTTCAATGGAAGCAGGCATGATTTCAATCTAATGACACTGAATAGTGGCACTTGCTGTTTGAGGGCATGCATTTCCTCTGGAGCAACCCTTTTTGTGGTCATAATCGGAAATGCGATTATCACTTAAAGTTCGTTTCTGTGCCGAATAGTGGTACTGCGCCCTACCCGATTTTTGCGGGTAGGATATAACACCCAACCTCCCTTCACAAACCCCACCGCACCCACCCTTCATATCTACATGTTGATAGACACGTACTCGGCACGGCACTAAAATAAAGCTGATTCGTCACTAAACCATTCTTGTTGCCAGTTTGGTAGATTCCAGAATCGAACATTGTTGTAGGACCCGGTGACGTCGACGTTGATATGGTCGTTGCAGCACAGGTCCAGAATGTGACCTTCTGGCTGGCTTCTCGTAAACGATTACGGATGGTTTGCGCTGACGCGCTTAAACCAGGCACTGCACTTGCAGTTCGATTCCGCAAATGAAATACCCGGATGTAACTATCCTGCGCTGCGGCGGAATCCGCGGTCTGCCACTCCCAGGCCGATCTTGCGTTGAATTGGTTTGATGATTTCGACCCCATACACAACTGATGGTACACTGGTGAACATTTAGGTAACGTACAGCGGCAAACTAAGACTTCCCAGCCTGCCAAATGACAATGGCAATGTTTCGATTTCACAGCAGTCAACCGCGGCAGAACGGTAATTTTTCATTTAGCTAAAAAGTGCCAGTGAGAGTTTAGAGGCAAAACGTCTTTATATTGTGTGTCAGTCTAGGAGTTGAAGTGTGTGTCCCTGTGTATGTGTCAGTGAGTGTGTGTGTGTGTGTGTGAGTGAGTGTGTGTCAGTGTGTGTGTGAGTGAATGTGTCAGTGTGTGTGTCAGTGTGTGTGAGTGAATGTGTCAGTGTGTGTGAGTGAATGTGTCAGTGTGTGTCAGTGTGTGTGTGAGTGAATGTGTCAGTGTGTGTGTGAGTGAATGTGTCAGTGTGTGTGTGAGTGAATGTGTGTGTGTGAGAGTGTGTGTGTGTGTGTGTGAATTCGGGTGTCAGTGTATGTATGTGTGTCAGTGTGTGTGTGAGTGAATGTGTTTTTGTTTATCCTCAGAGTCAACATCATTCCAGCTATACACTGGTTTGTAAATAACCCAGGGGTTGATATTATGAGCAGTAGCGAGGAACTGTGGCACGCCACCAACCTAGTCACCAACGCAATGTAACTAGTCACATTTCTCTAGTGAGCAGGTTGAGACCAATACAAACCAGAATCTCTATGCTTTGTTTGATTAATACCACATAGCTTCATATTTTGATGTTTACTGATGTAAACACTATGAACAGGCTTGTAACATTTAAGGAAATGAATCAGCGAAACTCATTTTCTCAACAATAATATAATTATGTTCCCCTTTCATCATACAAAGTGAGTAGCTCGATACTGGATCAGGGAATAATTACAGGGTTGGTCACCAATCATTACCGGACACGGAAGACATATTTTTAAATAGCATATTTCAGTTGTTCCTTGATATTGATAGCACAACCAGGCGTCGTTTGATGTTTCCTGATTCACGTGTAACATGAGAATTAAATCGCTCAAGAATAGGATTAACTCTTCCAGACGACCACAGGCTAGTTCCTGATTGAGTAAACCGTGGATATTTGTGAGGACCTGGTATGAAATTTTGCTCGGGAACTGCCACAAATAGGAATCATCGATTGGCTGAGGAGATTAGTTTTGTCTTGTAGGATACATGGTGATTTTATTGCATCTTTGGTCCACTATAGTGACCACTCTTCTCGAATCTGATCGGCAAGGATCATTAGCTGATCATAGTATATCGATCTTGTGACACCCTTCCCTTCCATCTGCTCTGCATTGTGTTACAGCGTTACCCTTGTCTTACACGGGACTGACGGAAAATCAGATGCTTTATATGCAGATATGATTCCCCTATCAGCTGACGGTCGCCAACAAGGTATTAGGTCTGTCACCGCTGAATACAGACTATGTGCAGAAGACGGCCCCTGAGTTCATGTGTAGAAGGCGTCTTCTGAGAGCATGTCTAGATGCCGGCCTCTGAGGTCAGATTTAGTAGATGACCTCTGAGATCATGTGTAGAAGACGGCTCTCAGTTCGTATTTAGTAGATGGCCTCAGAGATCATCTGTAGAATGTGTCCTCCGAGATCGTGTGTAGAATGTGTCTTCTGGGAGCACGTGTAGTAGATGGCCTCTCAGATCACGAGTAGAAGACCGTCTCAGGGATCATATTTAGTAGATGTCCTCTGAGATCATGTGTAGGAGATGGACTCTGAGAGCATGTGTAGAAGGTGTCCTCTCAGATCAGGGGTAGACGACTGCCTCTGAGATCATGTGTAGAGGACAGACAACTGTTTCTTTCCGACAACTGCCTCTTATATCAGGGGTAGACGACTGCCTCTGAGATCATGTGTAGAGGACAGACAACTGCTTCTTTCAGACAACTGCTTCTTCTATCAGGGGTAGACGACTGCCTCTGAGATCGTATGTAGAGTAGATGGCTGCACCTGAGATCACAGATCTGCAATCCAAGGTAGATGGCTGCTTCTAAATATCACTGATAGACCAGAGCTTCCTTTCACAAAGCACTAAGGTGATCGTACGCCACTAAGGTAACCTTGGTGCAGGATTAGAAATGTGGCGTAAGGTTAACCTCAGTAATGTTTGCTTTGTGAAATGAACCCATGATCAACAGATCAAGGCCATGCGCAGATGGACGAATGTCAAGGAGCATGTGTAAACATTTCCATGATGTTCATGCGATGCTTACGAAAAATCAATTTTGATAAAGTTCTCAAGTTCCGGCTGAATGTTTGGATTCGTCCTCTGTCATGCATGGAACAATACTGGTTCCTGGCATGACAAAGGGACGCAAATCTGCACAGATAAACGGAGCGATTTATTTTACACAGAAATATGAGATTAGAACCTGTAGAAATCGCTATGATGTAATATATTATTCAGCATACATATTCTGTATATCTTGTGGCAGCGTCGCATTCACCAAGAGACATTTTCCAAAATATACTCTATCAGCATTTTAACAACCGCCACTTTTTCCTGAGGTGTGAGCTTTTTGAACAACACAATATATCCGATTTTGTCTGTTTCAGTCAAGTATAGACAACTAGTCTATAGTCTGAGTGGAGGCCCTGATATATAACGAGGCACTATAATTCCTGTGAATCGCTACCTTCAGGCTTGACGATCAGGCCATAAAGAGATCGCCAGTAATTGCCTATCAATGTAGAAATGTTCGATGGCAATAATTGTCATAATTTTCTGTTCTACTCATTCCTCGTCATTACCAGACCATTTCATACCGAGAGTAATATATGACACCTTAGTTCCTGTATTAACCACTTCCGTCGGCGACCGGAAATAGTCAGGAAAAACAATCCCTGCATTTGAATATTGAGGGTTAATTTAATAACGAAGATATTATCTCGATCCCCAACAAAGATTTGCTCATTGGTGGTGATCAAGTCAACACTTTCAATTAAATAATCATATAGATTAATCAAACCTGTCGTTTTTCTAAATTGGTGCCGTGATTGTGCATGCGCTACTAACCGGAATCAGTGTTCTGTGAGAAAGACTACTTGTACTACAACTGTTTACATTATAAAGAAACCTAACATGGACGATAAGGGAGACTGAAAAACGACATAAGTATTCTAGGTAGACTGAATGAGATAACAATATCTGTAAGTCCATTTTCAGAGCGATGATTCACAGCATGAATAATGATGATCGGTACTGATTTCTCGTAACGACTTGCTGATGCTGGGTCTGCAATATCCTATCTTTATTCAACATGACATGAAATCTCTTCTCGAACTAGTGTTTCGTGCATTCATGTGTGTGGGCACTCTACACTGCCCATTGGTCACCAAATGACGAGGTCTCCACTCAATTGACAATCCTGGGGCATAATTACCGTAATCTGTGTGCTGGGATGTTGGTGATTATGACGAGAGTGATACCGGTAGACATATTGTGGCGACAAATACATTGATCAGCGGACACGTGACTTGCATAATATGATCTACAAGCCGTCGAGAGTTCGTCCACTAAAGGGAGAGAATTCCTTCGGGTGTTAGTGGATATTTGAAGAGTCATAAGGAAAACCTCACGATCCTTTCTTATGTTGGTGGACGCCATTAAATATGTTATTGGACACGTTTACGCTGATTCAAAGCAATCCACTTCCAACTTATTGAAGTGAGGGGGTTTGTAATTGAATTAACCGTCTCTCCCGGTCGTGGTCAACCGAGTGGACAGTGGTCAGTCATGGTGGTCGCTGACGTGTGATGGTAGTTGACAGAGGTCACCTAGAGAGACGATTAAGGACGGACGCTCACGAGCGTGGGGGAAGGCATACTCAACTGGGCGTAAATACTGGAATAGCCGCGGGAAGATTCTGAAGAGGCCCTGTGGAACTGCACGACCCGATATTCGTAATGGAGTAATAAATTGACGTAGTTACTTAGGGTATTGCTGGTAGTTACTACGTGGCATGCTTAGCAAAAGAAATGGCCATTGAAAGTTCAAGAACAAGACACAGAGCGTGCGTTCTGCTATAACATGCTGTGTAAGTCTCTTAAATGTTTCTTTTCGCCGTACGAAGCCATTGAAATAGGTCCTACGAGTTAACTTGTGTTTGTAGCAGTACATCAAATAGTCACAAGATAAATTTCAAAGGACAATGAAGAAGAAGGTCTATTTCACGATAAAACGTTAAAAACGGTTATATTTTTCTAGCATGACGTCATTTCATGCACGCGTTCGCCAACTGATGATGTGGTAAATTGGACGAAGCCATTTTTGAGAGGGTGGTTCACATTGGGTGGAGCTCATCACTGCTGACATGCGCAGAGACCGAACTATCGCAGCCAGGTACTTTTTTAAGAGATCTGTTAGAATGCTGCGAATATATAGAAAATGTCACGCTTAACGTCACTCTCCTTAACATGCGACGTTTAACGTGCAATAAAATACTGCCATCATTCAGGACTGCACCTCCCCTGGTATATTCTTATTGGAGTTTTCACCGTAGTGCTAAGACGGGGTGTTGTTTATATCGGTATTATGTGGTTAATTAATAACCATGCCTATGAGTGCCGGAACACTGGGTGTAGGAGGAAATGTTTAGAAGAACATTATGTGAATGAACAACTGAAAATCAGTGACGAGGCCAGGTGTTCAAGAAAATGATATGCTCCTACAAGAAGCATGTCACTCATATGAATATAAACAGTATGTGTGTGTGTTACCGAACCCAGCGCCCAGCAGTACTCATACCGGATCTGATACCCGGATCTTCACGGGCTAGAAGTAGTAGTAACATTGTTGACTGCAAATTCCTACTTACAAATAGGACACATTGGGTGAGTGAGGGACTCAACGAGGGGGTTCTACTCACAACCCAATAGCTTGAAATGAAGAGAAATCGCAAATAATGCCGTTTTTCTTTCTCTCGGAATATGACGAGAGTTTCCGAGCTCCAATTTACTTTAATTCATTGATATATATATATATATATATATATATATATATATATATATATATATATATATATATATATATATATATATATATATAATTTCGGCACGTTCATTCATTCATGTAAAATTTCTGTGTGTCCATTTCAAAGACAAGTTGTTAAGCTTGGTTAGCGTCAGTTAAACTGGAGCTCCGTAAGATTGACATCTCCCGTCTAGGGTTCTGTGTCGCTGTACAGAGTTACATCCCTTACATGACCTCTTGTGTGTAGGAGGTACGTCCCGACTCTACTATGTGCCAGTACCCGCGGGTTTCACTACGTCCCCGAAGTCAACGACCTCGCGTCAGTCTGAGCTTTCAACCAGCATTAATCAATGATTGATCTCGAATAGGTTTCAGAGCGACTTTCAACCGTTTTGCGATGAGGTAAAATTATATGGGTTGCTTAGGTCAGCCTAACTTCTAAAATCCTGCAACATGACGCCGGTGTTTGACAGTACGTGCGATTGTAGTTAGCGAAGTCGGTGATGTAGCTTACAGCCTATAGACCCACACATTGGTCGTAAGGTTGGATTTACACTGGGCCATGCTTTGAGTCAAGTAAACGCACATCACAATTTCATTTATTGCAACACACTTTTCAATGCGTTGCGTCACGTGGGAATAGGTGCTGCGCCTACTTTTGACGCAACGCATGTGAAATCGCATGGGAATTCCCATGTATGACTTCACATTTTGCACGTGCAACAGGGACTTTCCCAAAGACTCACGTGGATAAAGAAATGAGGGGAGTGTTCATTTTGGAGTGTTTTGGTTGTTATCAAGCAACAGTCTATACTCAGCCATTACCATTTTTGAACAATATTTAAGGCAAGTAATATTTTGCTATTTTAATGTATGAATTCTGAATGTTTAAAAGCATGGCTACAAGAAAGGGGGCAATCGACACAGAACTGCTCATTCTTCTGGTCGAAGAAAATCTTTTTGTAATTGTAGTGGAGTGATCCCGAATTATATGGCGCTGTCATGACAATGTGTTTGCCATCGATAGCCCCACAGCAGGTCAGGAACTGCCATGTTTATTCAAACTTGTCAGCGATGGATTTCCAATCTCTGGCATTGGCATAAATTCCTTCCTCATGTTTCAAATCACTTGGCCAACTTCTTTCACAATATGCCCACTAGTTGAGGCACCCGCCTGTAGCTGAAGGCCAGAGATTGAAATGATCCTCCAGTAGCAGATACCCGTAAAATAAATACAAACTATGCATTTCAACTTTATAAACATATACTAAATACAGTGTATGTTTATTTATATCTCAGACACAACAAACGTCGGGTATCAACCCTATTACCGTCTCCAGCTGTGTGTCCATCACGGTCTGTCATACCAGGTGGCAAAACCTCCCGTGTATTGTCTCTTCTTGAAGAAACAAGCACAGGGAACCGTGACAGCCAAGAACACCGTGACAAGATATATGAAGCACTGCTATCTAAACAGTGATGACACGTTATGTGATATTCTGAGCAACTGAAGCAGTTGCCTGAAGCAGAAACGACTCTGTTAAAACATAAAATTGCTCAGCGTTTTCATGAGGCTAGATTTGGTTGTAAGGAATCCCCTATTAACCAGTACAACACATTGAGCTTACTTCCCACAAAAATTTCAGTTTACTTCCCAGAGCACCCATGAGTAGTATCCCAGAGTATCCATGTGGGTCAGAAAGCCAAACTACCATGTTTGACTTGCCGACGTTTAATTAAACTGCGAACGTTTAATTAAACTTTGGCAATTACATCACACGGCTAAGCTATCATAATGTTCCAGTGATGATGGTTATACGTTTTGAAATAGCATCGAGGTATGATGTTTAAGCCTTAAAGTTCAACGATTAAAAGAAATGATTTTAAAATGGGGTATTGAGATGAGATTACCAAAAAACCAACTAACATGTTTATATTATAGCTTTAGAGCATTCCTTGAATTTGGTATAAAAAGAGCATCACAGTACGTGGTGATATCTTAGTCAGAGCTTTGTCATTATGACAGTAAAGAATTTAACTATCAGTTTTAAATGCGTGTTTAACTGTCCAGGACTGCATACTTCAAAGTGACAGCCAGACATTCTTTTGGTGTGATTGTCCTTCGCATTCGGGTATCATGTTTAAATATCAGTTTTTCCACCTTCTGAACAGACTGGAACTGTTATTTTGACAGACGAAAGCATTGTTGAAACATATCATTGTCCAGTTCTAATTCCTTCACCAACCAGTCGGTGATATGTACCATAGACTGCTCGACAGTCAGTCACTGGGTCCATCCACCATCTTCTCTTGACTTAAGCATGCTCATCTGCAAGTGCATGATATCAAAAGTTCAGTTTCTTCCTCCTCTTGGTCTTCTTCTTCCATGATAAATATAAGAATTGCGTTATAGTTGGCAATCATGCTCTGTTGCATTTCTTCATGAATTAATCGACAAAGTTCACTTTGCAAGTCAAAGTCAAATTACAAGTATAAATGCAGTGCACACGAAATAAGAAATATGTTGTTTTGTAACCAGTATATATTTTGGTAAAATTCCTAGACGTTAGGTGATGCGATTCCGCGTTTAAAGTGAATGCACAATCACCGTTCATGGTGCAAAGCAACGCAAGCTGAACGCAACGTATGTAAAACATTCCTAGTGTAAACCCAGGCAAATTGCTATTGCGCTGCTATTTACGTTTTGCCAGGGTCCTTTAACTGCAACAGAGATACGAAGGTAGAACGCATTAAAGTCTTACTTCAGGAAGTGCTCTCAGTGTCGACGTGCAACGGACGTTCAGTAATGTCGGGAGAAGTCCACTACATCACTATGCACTTAGTCGAGACGTTTAATGCGGCTCTTGCTGCCTTCTTAAAATAAACTCAGTCGTGTGTCAAACAAGAACGTCAGAGTCGTAAAGCACGTGGACGCCATGGTCAACAGGTACCTGTTGCAGATTAATCTGTGGCAGCGAGAGAACCACCGGTTGTACAATATCGTGTAATGACCCCTGTGAACCTGACTGTAAGGACACGACATGCAATTAAAATCTTATCATCTTATCATCATGATCAAGGGTTTGTTTTATGGCTTTCTGTGATGGGTCGTTCCATCTGGGGCCGTTGTAGGTAACATAGAGGGCACTTCCCAAACATACGAGAACTTATAAACTTAGAGGTTACTTCCCAAACGTAAGAGAACGTACAAACTTGTGAGTGTGTGAGTGAGTGAGTAAGGCGTTAAGGCGCTTTTGTCAATACGTCAGCACTTGTTTGATAAAGATGTTAGATCTTACCCCGGAACGACACACGCGATGCATTAAAAAGTTGACTACACATAGGATCTGGGTTACCGTCTTTCATCTTTTCAGTTTCTGAAATGCCCCTCAAAGAACTTAAAATGCCTCTCATGGAAATTAAAATGCCCCTCAGAGAAAATATTCCAGGACTATAACGGACTGCGATACCAGAATGGACGTCACGCATTGTGCCATGTAGGGAATCGAACCCGGGTGTTCAGCGTGTGGATTATAAACTTATGACAGGTCAAACGTTGAACAAGCGTGTGAAGTCCAGGATGGCCAGGAAAAGCCTCAACGTGCATACCACAGTGAGTGAGTGAGTGAGTGAAGGTACACACATTGTATACCCCAGGTTTACTAAGTTAGGTCTAGAAGTGAATATACATGGTAAGCTCTCTATTTGATAGCAATGTGTACCTATTAGTCACATACATATAATACAGCCGGAAATGTACAATCGACTCGGCTTTCAGGAGACATTTCTTGTGATTATAGAAGGGTTTCATCGCTTGCATTTGTATTTCGATCTTGCTAATGGTTTTTACGCGCTGTCTACACCAAACATTAAATTGATCAATTGCTTCCAATAAATATCCCTGGTATGTCAACATGTCGATTCGAGATATACAATACATTGTGTTCTGTAACATTCAAAGGCATATCACAGATTTCCAATACTTGCAAAGGTTGACAAGCTTCTCAGTGCTTTCCATAAACTAACAGTCTGAGAAATAGCTAAGAGGAAAGGTCTTTGATTGTTGGAAGAAACATTAATTCCACGGTTGGAAATGGTATTTACCCGTGGTGAGTTATGTGAGAGTGAATCGTTTTTCACGGCTGTTTGAACAGTTGTGATGACTGGGTAAGTAATGTTTTGCGCTGCCTTTCATGCCATATTCCGACAGGTCAACACGACCTTCTTAGTGAAGACATCGAACCCGGATTTTCGGCTTAACGAGCAAAACGCTTAACCACAGGACTAACACCAGTTGAACAGTAAAGGAATTTACTGAGATTTTGAAAAAAATATTCACCCACTCATCCTGTCAGAATTCGAGGAGGGAGACATTACAAAGAGTAAAGATACGTGAGTATATAAACATGTGCACCAATGGCTGTGGAGACAGAAACACTTGGTCATAGTGAACACCTTTGATTCTTAACCCCGAGGGGCGGTAGGATAGCCTAGCAGTTATAGCGCTTGCTCGTCACGCCGAAGACCCAGATTCAATTCCCCACATGGGCATATTGTGTGAATCTCATTTCTGGTGTTCCCCGGCGTAATATTGCCGGAACTTTGCTAAAAGCAGCGCAAAACTAAACTCGCTCGCTCACTCACTCACTCCTACACCTTAGCAGTAAAATGGGTAACATATGGCATATTGATGATTAGGAAAACACACAACTTCATGATTAGAAGCCTCTGTCATTATTGCATTGTGTAACGTTTCGATAACGATGGAAAACGTTGTTAATCAATTCAGAAAACGTTATTATGAATGAGTCTGTATGTTATATTAATTTTCGACTTTAGATTATCAATCAAATAGCTATTGTAGGCTGTTTAATATAGAACGGCAGTGAACACTAGACTTGACTATCTTCATCAGAGACGACTTCTGTTGATGTGAGAGGGACAAATAGCTGAGGAAATTATAAGAACGAGTCACTGAAAATCAGTGATGACACAAAGGCCTAGATTTTCGATGCTCTCTTTGCGCTAAGCCAGTCGTAAGTGCCATACATTAACACTAACTTACGACTGCCTTAGAGCTAAGATATTTTCGAAACTCTAGGCCCCGGTGTCCAGTAAAGGGTAAGCATGTAACTCTGACTTTTTGTCAAGTTTTTAAATAGAAAACATAAACATTGACATTTACCTTTATGGGATTTCATTTTTTTTAAATTGCGTTTCCTTTACTTTTTACAGGAGTTGCACTTTTAACATTTGGCAGTCTGAAGCTGAAATTGCATCTTCCTCCAAAACCTGTTTCATAACACGTTTTAATCGCTACATGAATAAAATGTGTCTTTTGTGAACAAGTGACGACCAACACTGGTGGTGTAAAATACGCTCACCTTTTATCACCCTCGTATCATCATTATTTGAAAGTGACTCATGGTTACTGATATGGTTTAGTCGCTTTCATTCAGTTTCTCCGATCCAGCCAAGTTAACAGGCTGGAGGACGAGTCAACGTAAAACACTAAATATATTCCTAACACGGACTATTTTTTCTCGAAGATGAAAGAGCGCATTTCCGTTAATACGTTATCCGTCTCTGCAACTTCCGGTTTTGTAGAAGCGCGGCGTTTGTGTCGCCCTCTAGTGACAGAATGAGAGACCTGTGGTGGCATTATTACAAGCTTCAATCACTTGAGACTATAATGAAACTCCGGACGTTCGGGCCTCACAAAGAACGATGCCGATATTGGGAATATTTCTCATAAAATATCTCCTGTAAGAATCGAGACACCTAAGTGGTTCGGTAAGCCCTGATTAGGACCTAGGGGTAGGGGCTTGAGGGGGGATAGAGGGGAGGGGTTCCTTTAACAACGACAAAAGGTGCACAGATGGAGGTCAACAAGGATATATTATTGGTCATATATATATATATATATGTTTGGGTCAGGACAGCAATCAAGAGTCCAGAGAAGATGAGGATGTCAAGGATCCACTTGACACGTGCTGTAGAGCCATCTATTTGTAGATCTGGCCGTTAGGTTTAGTTGCTGCCGAGTGTTGCAGCAATTTATGTCAAAATGTCATGTGTTTAGACTCACACTTAGTCTCTGACGGTTATTTATTTAGAAAAAATATCATACCTAAATTTTTACCGGAAAGGATCCCCGGGAGACTTGCTTTTTGCAATACAAGAGTTAGGCGAAAGGGGAAATAATATGGTTTAGTGACTGTGAGACAGATTGCATTCCGAGTTTCTTTCATAATTAAAATGTTTTTGTTTTTTTTTCGAAATTGTTGCCGAAAGATTGCAATATACTCGTAATTAGTTTTCCTTCCTGAGTAGGTCCAACGCCGCTATGAATATTATTTCATTTCCGACATGGCTAATCAGCTTGAAGAAGAACAGTAACAGTATCTCAATATGTTTGTTTCTTTGTTGTGTTCGCATAACACCGTATTCAGCAATGTTTTATCTACATGGCGGAGGTCAGTAAACAATCGATTCTGGACCAGACAATCCAGTGAGCAGCAGCATGAGCACCCAAATGGGATACAATGACATGTGTCAACCACGTCAGTGAGCCTGACCACCCAATCCTGTTAGTTACATTTACAAGCAAGGCTTTCTGAAGATCCGTTCTAACCTGGATCTTCACGGGTATTCTCAGTACGATGCATGGTGAGCAGGATTACAATGGTGGTGAAACCCACGAGCCGAGCAGGGTGCGAACACACCATACGTCTTCTATTTTAATTTGGCACCCATAATTCACGATTTTGTTGTGTTACATATCTTGAGGCATTGTTCTGCATATGCTTAGCTCAACGTCTTTACTCACATTGGTTAAGGTGCTTCATGTGCTTCCTGCATCATGTGCTTCCTGCATCATGTGCTTCCTGCATCATGTGCTTCCTGCATGATGTGTGATAACATTACTGTAACGTTATGCGTTCATATGCCACATTGCCGAAATTGCAAACTATCACTTCAACGATATATAGACACCAGTATACCCTTATATTTGTGGGTAATATATATAGTTGTCGTGGAATGATTGTTAGTTTGATGTTTCTGAACCTGACTCTAGCATTCTCGATTACAAATGAAGGAAGAAAGTGATATCGTTGGCATGGATGATATCTTTGATCTTAACTTGTTCTCCAGGAAGAATCGAGGGCAAAATGATTTGTTTACTAATTGTCTTGCCGGTAGCCAGTGTACTGCTCAATAAGCTCACTGCCTGTCTTAACGTTCAAATAACGTGGCTTTGCTCATTAGGTAATTAATGTCTTGCACAGTACGCAATCAACATAATAATCCTTAGAAACGAGATTATATAATCAACAAATACAACGCGAAATGTTCAAGCTCTCCTTCTCTTTGTCCATTCAATGGCTGGGATGGATCTCCTGAGATCAGTATTCAATCCAGTAATAATGGCATGTTTGAGAATGCTATAAGCCTGATATTCCAGCGATGTTTCAACATGGTTGGAATACCGCGCCGTGATTGTACTCGGGTAATTTGTTCTTGAGGAATATCAAATTTTGATCATCACAGGAGGAAGGGTATATTATATTACTTCCTTTAGAAATCGGATTAACTGGCATCTTTACAGACAGATGATGCTGACTGGACTTCCGTGAACTCTAAACTTTAATAGACAAGTTTTCATGTAAGCAATACATATGTCCAGATAAAGGAAAGTACACGGACGTGTTTGAAGGTGGTTAGAATATTACATTCAAAGCTTGCTTATACGATTGTACACATGTGGGGAATTGAACCTGGGTCTTCAGCGTGACGAGCGAGTGCTTTAACCACTTGGCTACCCCAAACACCCCATAGGTCATGAGAGCATGTACTTAAACTATTGTTTATTCAGACGAAAGACGGGTATTCCAACGACATTGACGACTGACGGTTTGGGAGTGCGTGAAAGACTTTAGTTTTACGTCGCACTCAGCAATATTCCATCTGTATGGCGGCGGTCTGTGAATAATCGAATCTGAACCAGGCAATCCAGTAATCAACAGCATGAGCATCGATCTGCGCAATTGGGAACCGATGACTCTGTCAACCATGTCTGCCACCCCAGTCCATTAGTCGCCTCTTACGACAACCACATTAACCTTGTATGACAAGCATGAGTTTCTGAAGGCCTATTCTACCCGGACCTTCACGGGTCGATTTGCAATTTGGACTATGTTATACTTTACATGATGCATTTATAAAACAATACGCTCTTTTTATCAAATATATTTTTTCTTTTCAAAATCATTTCAGTGTATTTGTTTCAATATGTTCAGAGTTGGTGAGGAATTGCTCACAATAATCTGAAAATTGCTCACAGTAATCTGAAAATGCCAACGTCTGATCTTTGACGTTGTGAAACCTTATGAAACAGGACAAGGACGGTGGGATAGCTTAGTGGTTAAAGGGTTTGCTCGTCGCACTGAAGGCCCGGGTTCGATTCCTCACATGGGAACAGTATGTGAAACCAAAGTGGTGTAAAACCTCACTCATTCACTGAACACCAACACTACTTGCCGTAAACCACTATCTCATACAAACATGAACATCATCAGTCATGCATGTAACATGTTCCTATTCGTGCAATGTACTTTGCTGTTGGCAGAGATTTCTTTGGAATGAGGAAAGGGTTTTGTTGCTTTCTTAACAACGTTTTGTTCTGAGATCGTAATCAATAAATCACAACTCCCCAACATCAAAGTACCGATACGTACAGCTTCACACTAAGATTGAAAGGGAACATAATTAGCTAAAATAGTTTTCCGTTTCAATAAAAGTTTTTTTCGCACTTCCATGGACAAAAAGCAATTAAAAGCACATGAGTATAGATTGAAGGACAGTCATAGTGCCCGGATGAGGAGTAGATTGAATATGAGCGTGACATCAAAGGGGCTAAGGCAGGGCGCTTTAACACAATTACATTGTTATTGTACGGTCAATGGTCTTAACACCCTTCTCAATATTCTCCTGCTGTATGTGCCGACACACCATTATCGTCTTCTTGAGGGTATTTGTCTTAGAGGCTCTTCATCGCGGATTACAAGTGGTTTGTAATTATAAATTAATGTTTCTTGTTAAAGGGTGAGGCAGGCTAATCTTTTAAGGGAAATTACCCGGATAAATCTCAACTCAGCGCACGTTTTATAGGAAATGTACGCTTAAGATGCTATTTTATTTTATTTTCTGGTTAATGCCTAAAAAGAGATCGATGTAGGGATAAGTATTTTTAATCAGTTATTATCGAAATCAAAGACACCACATGGGATTTCATTTATTGTTAAGAATAAATCAAAGTTCTGTTGTGGATTAAAGCACATGTTAGTAAATGTTGATAACTAGCGGTGTTTTCATACAAGAGTTTTTAAAAATAAAAAAAGTAAAACCAAATTTAAATACTTTTGTGAAAGTAATAAGAAACGTAATTCCAGTGAATGAATATGATAATGTTGAGTGTTTAGATAAACTCTAAACATATTAAATAATGTCAGGTCGAAGTTTGAAAGATCAACCCATTCAAATTTAAAAGACCAAATCATTCGAAAGTGGCGAGATACACGATTACTAATGAAATAATCTAGTGCTATGTCAATGAAATAATCTAGTGCTATGTCAATGAAATAATCTAGTGCTATGTCAATGAAATAATCTAGTGCTATGTCAATGAAATAATCTAGTGCTATGTCAATGAAATAATCTAGTGTTATCTCAATGAAATAATCTAGTGCTATGTCAATGAAATAATCTAGTGCTATGTCAATGAAATAATCTAGTGTTAACTCAATGAAATAATCTAGTGCTATGTCAATGAAATAATCTAGTGCTATCTCATTTAAATAATCTAGTGCTATCTCAATGAAATAATCTAGTGCTATCTCAATGAAATAATCTAGTGCTATGTCAATGAAATAATCTAGTGTTATCTCAGTGTAAGTATCTTTTGCAAGTAAAACATTCAACCTTTATGTCTAATCTATCCGTAGACATTACAAGCATGACTAGGAACCTCTTAAAGCATCGCTAATGAAACCTGTTGATTGGAACAGCTATTATGATTAGATAGAATAAGTGTATATGGATGACAACTTCTTTAATACTGGATCTTCTTTAATACTTGTGTTCCAGTATTAAAGAAGTTGTCATCCATATACACTTATTCTATTTACTTTCAACTTCTAAAATATGCCTCTCAAGCAAGCTATAATGATGACAGAAGGCAGTTACCATTAAACGTTTAATGTCGTCAATGGATGACCTGAATATTCCAAAAGTATTAACACTCTCGACACTTCAGTATGCTCGATATTGCTGCCCATGACGGGGGGGGGGGGGGGGGGGGGGGGGGCTTCACCTACCTACATTGATTAAATGTTGCTGAGTGTTTAAGAATAAAACATGGCATCATGTTGAAGAATTATGTAATTCGTGTAACACAGACGTCTCGAAACTCCTCGCGACAGGATGTGTACAATACATATTGCACAGCTAACGTCTTAGACATGAGAGCGAAATAGTGGTGAAAGGAGCTGTTTGCCAGAAGGTTAGCGTACCTGCCTACATTTGTGTAGCACAGTTACGTCCCTTGAGCGTACCAGACACCAAAGATCGCTGGTTCAAACCACATATTCGCCTTGATTGTCAGTTGTTCGGGGATTTCGTCAGATTGGTGAATGTCAAAGACTTGTACCAGAAGCGGCGTTAACTCACTCATGTAACATACTATCGATACGTGATGACAGAAACGTGTATCATTACGTCACAAAGAGACAGGTGCTACTGTCAAGGGAATCAGATAGGTCGTCAAGACCAAATGTGTGTATCTCTAATGCCACATGGCATCACATTACGGGGTTCATGTGACAAGTATCACACAGCATCATTGACAGAAAACTTGATAGCGGCTGTGTACGACTACTACAGCAATTATGGAGGTTATGTATGACAAATGTAACACAGATGTCGCCACATGACAAGATGATGGAGGACATGTCGTGGCTGGCATAGGGCAGATTGCATCAGAAGCCGTCGTAATAGAATTGAAGCTGTTTGATGAATCACCATTTTATATGCGATCTGGTTAGAATAATATCTCTCATCATTGAAATTAACTCGAGATTTGTTTAAATTCTGTTTTAAAGGCAGACTTCCAGCTATATGTCAGTGCCGCACGGGGTGTTTAATTCACGTTTCAGGACGTTGTGAAGCTAAGAAACCAGTCATATTTTATCAAGACTGCAGACCACCAACGACTGGTATCGTTCTCAACCCAAGCACTAGGGAATTCTGTTCCAGCAAGTTGAGCGAGTCTTTGGATTTAATGAAATTATCGTTTCCATTTTTTCACCAAGCTAACAGATGATGTTTCGCTGTCTGTGACATATCGTTCAGAGCAATACTTGGAGGCAGCGAACCAGCTTAAGCGTTAGTTATTAACCAAGCGAAAAACTATGTCTCCTCGGTAATGAATAATGTATTTGGATTTGTCAATCTATGCAAATGTGAGGAAAAGTCACCTTGAAGCTAAATCGCTTCTGAGCAGCGGAGATAGTGGGTGCTGGTAGGTTGTCTGTCTGTCTGACATGTCAGACACCTCAGATAGACATGTGTTAGCGCTGGGAAGAAATATATGGCAGCAGAGGATGATAATAAATGTGTTAGATTGTAGATAGTGCCTGATAATGGACAGGGGGTGGGTGAGTGAGTTTGAGTGGGTGAGTGAGTGAGGGACTAGGTAGGTGGACGATAGGCTGAGTGACGTTCTGAGTGTCTAAGTGAGTGGCTAGGTGTGTGTGTGGTTGATTGGCCGTCTGGTTGGGTGAATGAGTGTGTGACATTCTCACTGAGTTAGTGAGGGAACTACACTTGTTTCATGGGGCACAGTCCCTGATTAAGCTGCAGGACTATCCTACTGTTCTAAAAGACACAAAAAGATGCAGTGACAAGCGGATAACATGTTATGAAGATGTTGTGGTCATTTGCGTTTCATTTCTGAGTTTTCTAAAGTCCATTCATTACGTCACTGTAAAGTTCTTTACATGCACGGCTGTTTGACAGTGAAAGGTTCTGTGGAAATCTTTATAAAATCGTGACCCTTTTGCAAAAATGAAGTACGACGTAATTTAAACACCTGGTCTGAATAAATTCTATTACTTGAGTATACTTGGGGGAGAGCAGGTGTCGCTAATACACAGCCGGTATGGATTGTGGCCCCATCCTCGTCAACATTTGAGTAACTGCGATGGACTGTGACCTAATTCCGCTTAACAAGGGGCATCGTAAAAAACAGTACCCGGTATGGAGTGTGGCCCAGTTCTGGTTAACAAGGGGCATCGTAAAAAACAGTAGTCGGTATGGACTGTGGCCCAATTATGGTTAACAAAGGTCATCGTAAAAAACAGTAGTCGTTATGGACTGTGGCCCACCGCTGGGTAACAAGAGGGCATTGTAAAACAGTAGCTGGTATGGACTGTTGCCCAATTCTGGTTAACAAGAGGGCATTGTAAAACTGCAGCTGGCACGGACTGTGGCCCAATTCTGGTTAACAAGAGGGCATTGTAAAACTGTATCCGGTATGGACTGTGGCTCAATTCTGGTTAACAAGAGGGCATAGTAAAACTGTAGCTAGCACGGACTGTGGCCCAATTCTGGTTAACAAGAGGGGATTGTAAAACTGTAGCCGGTATGGACTGTGGCTCAATTCTGGTTAACAAGAGGGCATTGTAAAACAGTAGCCGGTATGGATTGTGGCCCAATTCTGGTTAACAAGAGGGCATTGTAAAACAGCAGCCGGTATGGATTGTGGCCCAATTCTGGTTAACAAGAGGACATTGTAAAACTGCAGCTGGCACGGACTGTGGGCCAATTCTGGTTAACAAGAGGGCATTGTAAAACAGTAGCCGGTATGGACTGTGGCTCAATTCTGGTTAACAAGAGGGCATTGTAAAACAGTAGCCGGTATGGATTGTGGCCCAATTCTGGTTAACAAGAGGGCATTGTAAAACAGTAGCCGGTATGGACTGTCACCCAATTCTGGTTAACAAGAGGGCATTGTAAAACAGTAGCCGGTATGGACTGTCACCCAATTCTGGTTAACAAGAGGGCATTGTAAAACTGCAGCTGGCACGGACTGTGGCCGAATTCTGGTTAACAAGAGGGCATTGTAAAACTGTAGCCGGTATGGACTGTGTCCCAGTTCTGGGACATTGTAAATACTGCAGCATGTACTGACTATGTCCGACAACTGGTTTGGCAAATACTGTACCGATTTGATATGGTATTTTTCACTCACTCACTCACTCACTCACTCATACGATGTATTCAGTTCTACACATGGGCACATTGTCTCCCATCGTCATTTTGCTGGTATAGTGCTAGAAGCGGCGTAATATCCAACCCACTCAATCCAAATAAATGACGCCTGCAATGGACAATGACAATAGTCATTGGATAGTATGTGGATAGTATGTCCAGCGTGTCCATACCAAGCACTATTCACTGAAAATCAAATGGTGCCATAGCCTGTCTCTGACAATATTTCAAACGAACAACTATGCCCTTAATATAAATTTAATCATATTCGTTTTCTCAAAAGCCCCGTTAACCCCATGTTCTTTTCTTTAATCCGTATGGCTCCTTTAGCGAGTCCTTGATATAATAATCTGTGTTGGTTCCTGCCCTGAGTATGATGACAAGAGGAGCTGGATTTGCGCAGTGTTGAAGGAGGTGAACTAGGTTCTGTCTACTAAGGCCAAAGTATCGATCCGCTGACACTCTTTCAGAAAGAAGACCCAGATTTCATAATTGGGCATGAAAATCGAAATACATTAAATCGAAAATCCCAAGAAAATGTCCCCTAAAGACATCTATTTAAATGTGATTAAGCCTCGTGCCATCGCTCCGTACACTCGTTCACTTGTAATTCAGCTTTAATGAATGTGCTAATAAAAACGGGCACCGTCGTTTTTTGCATTTCGAACGAATGGGGACGATAATATGCTTTTGAATTAGAGGTCTAAAAACAAGTAACGCACAGAGGCTAAGTTATTCATACAGGATGCATTTGCCATACGATGTGAAATCATTATCAAAACCTGGCATCTATTTTCCAGGTTTCCATGACAACACCAATTGACCAATCAGGCTTCTTTTCCGGCTACTAAACGAGTCTTCCTATGTCATCATCGGCCTTGTATATTTCATTGAGCGTAACTAAGTTATCTTTTTAAAAAGGAAATTGAAGAATGGCGCCCACGTTGAATTCAGAACCCGAGAGCAGGGCATCTTGTTCCGTGTGCGACACGGATGAAATGTATGGAATTTTAGAACACTTCTTTCACCTCAAGTAATTGCCTTTTGCAATTCTGAATCTGAACGAATTTGAAGATTTCCTCTTAACTACAGCGACCGGAAGGTCGATGAAGTCGACAGTTTCACTACCCCACCTCGGGCAAATACAGACCGTTGACTTTCATTGTTAGGTTTTAGCGCTCATATTCATCGATTGTCGTTGCCTTGCAATCCCCCAAAAGGTGATGACAATCTATCTCCGTTTGTATCCTAAGAAGTCCAAACCATCACATTTCAAGATAAACGTCATGTGAGGAAAACCGTTTCTTTGTTTTTTTCTTTTTGTTTTTTATTTTGGGGTGTTTTTTTTTTTTTTTTTTTTTTTTTTTTTTTTGGGGGGGGGGGGGGTTTAGGCTGAGATTTACTTCTGTAGGGGTGATGGCGTCACGTGACACTACGAATGTACCCATGGGTGAAAGAAAATGTTGCAAACTTGAGATTAAGCCTGCCCCATGGGTTAAAAAAAGCTCTCCTTCGACTGGAAGACTGCAATAGCATATACATCTCTCCCACACAAAAACGCTGGAATTCGTTCCTATGAGAATTCGTTCTGCCAGAATTGTCACAGGTCATAATCACATATTAACGACTGACAATCATTTCTGCAAAGTTACCAGTTGTTTTACGGGATTCCCGTCTTCAAACTCTCATAAAAACGCAAACCCAGGATATAAAATCCCATATACATGTCATATAGGAGACATTAAGCTTTATTAATTGAGGAAATTGGATTCGGAGCCATTTCTTAGATGTTAATGGATAACAAAGTAGACAGTATTTATTGATAACACCTTCTTTAATATAGTTTTGACATAGATCGGTACGCTTGTCAAGCACGAAAGTGATATAAGTATTTTACACCGAAACTCCTGGGATTTTTATCTGGCAGGATCACCATGACAGCAAGAAAGTCAGCTGCAATGAGTGAGTCAGAAAACGAACAGTGTATTGCTCTCTCTCTCTCCCTCTCTCTGTCTCTCTCTCTCTCTCTCTCTCACGCACACACACACACACACATACATGCGTATCCACATACGCACACACACAAACACATTTTGCTTCCATATGAAGTGTGCCATAGATAATGAGCGTTACACGTGAAGTATTCATAGTCCAGTAAAGCTCTTTCACAGGTTACTGTTCTTCATGGGGAAGGGGTAGAGGGTCGGAGGTAAATTCCCGTGTAAGTTGAGAGTTGAATATTTTGCTTTTGCCAAACATCTGTATATAACAGCAAAACGCCTTGAATTACTTACTTAGCAATCGGCTAAAGTGTCTACCATTTAGTTGTCCACCTTAAGGCACAGCGAGGCCGTTGTAATCTGCAGGGCACTATGGGACATGTGAATTTACATGATTCACCTTCAGGCACAAAGAGGCCATTCTTATATGCAGGACCCTAATTCAGACACAAAGCAGCCATTCTTATGTACAGGATTGCACTTCAAGGACAAAGAGGCCACTCTTATCTTCAAGATCCTCTTCGCGCACAAAGTGGCCATTCTTATCTACATGAGAGAGTGAAAGTTTAGTTTTACACCGCACTGAGGGTTTTATCTACAGGATTCACCTTGAGGCCAAAACAGCACACTCTAATCCACAGGACCCTCCCTCGAGCACAAAGAGGCCAGTCGTATCCCTAAGACCCTCCTTCAGGCTCAAAGAAGTCATTCTAGTCTTCAGGACCCTCCTTCAGGCACAAAGAAGTCATTCTAGTCTTCAGGATCCTCCTTCAGGCACAAAGAAGCCATTCTAGTCTTCAGGACCCTCCTTCAGGCACAAAGAAGTCATTCTAGTCTTCAGGATCCTCCTTCAGGCACAAAGAAGCCATTCTAGTCTTCAGGATCCTCCTTCAGGCACAAAGAAGCCATTCTAGTCTTCAGGATCCTCCTTCAAGCACAAAGAAGCCACTCTAGTCTTCAGGATCCTCCTTCAGGCACAAAGAAGCCATTCTAGTCTTCAGGACCCTCCTTCAGGCACAAAGAAGCCATTCTAGTCTTCAGGATCCTCCATCGGGCACAACGAGGACGCTCTAATCCACAGGATCCTCCATCGAGCACAAATAGACCATTATAATCTACATGACCCTCTATCAGACACGAAGAGGCCATTCTAATCTACAAGACCCTCCTTCACACACACAGAGACCATCCAAATCTACAGGACCTTCCCTAAGGCACAATGAGGCCATTCTAATGGACCCCCTTGAGGCACAAAAATGCCATTCAAAAGTACAGGACCCACCCTTATGCAGGCGATGAGGTAATAAATACAGTGCTAAACTCATCTCACTCACTCTTTAAGAGTGTATAGATAGTAGATTCACGATCATCCTATCAACAAGCTTATACCACCACGATATGTTTTCGACAGCCCATGATAGTATGTATTTCGCATTTGGCCATGTGTTTTTCTTCTTCAAGACTTGAAAATATGCAGGTCTCTCCAACTGATGGAACTCTTCTGTTCGCTGAATTAAACCTAACCTGCATTGAACGACAGCTTATAAACTAAAATCAATATCTCTCAAATAAACACGATGTAACACCGCATCGGTGCTAACTGTTACACAAAATCGACATCCTCAAGTAGCACAAACTGGAGTATGAACCAGGGAGGCATTTCCTGGATATGCACAAAGGGATACAGCATGGGGTTTTGTGGCTGAATAATCTTGAAGTAGGTCTCAAAAAAAGTATTTTATTTGTCAGAATCAACGCATAAGTATTAAGTCATAAAGGCGTTGGACCGGAAGCTTTGGGTGTACAGAAAATGTGTGAAATTGCATGAAAAGGATATTTTTAACGAGATCGTTTCGTGTTGGAGTTAAATACTAATTGCAGAATCTACGTACATGGTCACTGCAGCTTTGATGGAACTGGATGGTAATAGTGATAATGTGATGGTGATCATGATGGTCATGGTGATGATAATAGTAATGATGACCATGATGGTGATGATGATCATGATGGTGATGTGATCTTGATAGTTGTGGTTATCATAATGGTGGTGATGATAGTGATGTGATCATGATGGTGATTATAATCATGATGTGATTATACTCATTATGGTGATGGTGATGTGATGATGACGTGATCATAATGGTGATGAAGATGGTGATGACCATGTGATCGTGATGTGATAGTGATGACGACGACCACGACGATGATGATGATGATGACGGTAAAGGTGACAGTGACAACGTATCTACTATGGACTATATCATTCGCCGTCCAGCTTTAGCTTCCTTGTGATCATGGGTTAATATTCCAGATTCACCCCAATTATGATTCTTAAAATTATTCACCTATCACGGGCTCATGGATTTCACAGAAAATACCAGACATCTACGATTCGAATGCCGTTGTGCTACCTGGAAACAATACTCTATTACTTGGCGAGCGTTTCATTAGCGACACCGCGTGCTGCAAATGCTATTCCAACGCCGTCACAACGTTCCTGACATCCTCAGAACATTTTCATTTTTTCTACCTCTGCTAATACCACATAACCATCTTCTGTCACCTCTACTTGTGGACCATTTACATCACTGACACACATAAAGAAGCCACACAAAGAAAAACATGGATTGTCATGGTGATTTTTTTGCCAATTTCCTTGCACCACAAATCCCTAGAGTCTCACGAGCAAGCCTTTTCTTTGCAGTGAATCCGAGAGTGCATTTGTCGACCAAATGGACAAATTGTCCCTTATAATTTACAGGTTCTGTAATTTCAACGCGTCAGCTTATCTGATAGTTTTGAAATCCTGCCATTCTGTCTAGCTCCTCATCGGCTGCAGTACTGTAAAAACGCGGTGTTCACAACCCATCGCCCTGGTTTTTCACCACATCAAAGCCGATCCTAATTTGAGCGAGGTTCAGAACTGAGGCTTAGGAAAGAAAAAGGCTTTTACGAGGCACTTTGGGCATTTTTCTCAACTGCTTGTTGCGCAAACTCTATCGATTTAATGTCATGATTTGGTCCCAGGGGTCAGAGCAATTCTCTCCCCTGCATCCCTCGTCGAGCTGGGTCATGTCTCTTGGAGATTTACACCATTGACTGTTTCAACAAGTCTCACCAAAAATAAAGTCTCTGTCACAACTGATGAAGAACACTGAAGATGCATATGGCTGTGATTTACCTCCGGGCTCTGTCAGATGGGGTTTAAATGAGATGATTGTGTTATACAGTTAGTTCCTCTGTTCCTCGTGCAGCTTGGATACATTTGGTGATTCGTGATCCTATTAAGACAAGCATGTGAATTATGTGTGTTATTCAAGCAAGGAACAATTTCAGGCTTCATTAATTTCACTAAAAGACGTGGCGAACATTAAGCGAATTCGCCCATCTTTAAAAACTCTTTTTTCCACGATCGGCGCATGAGGACATGAATATAGAGGAATTCAAATGTACCAAATTTATTTGAACTTTGACTTAAAGCACTTTCCCTGAACTTGATTGTGATTAATAGCAACTCATTAAAAATGTTTTATAAACCGAAACGAAAGTAAAATGTTTAATCGAGTTTGATGGATAACGTCAGAATAAAATAAAATCTTGTTCTCAATTTTTGTTTTCCACTCACTCTCATTTACTTAAAAACATGAAAATGGGCACTTTCAAATAGTGTGCAGAGATTCCTATTGGCAATGACGTGAACAAACAGAGTCCGAGAATTTATCTAAAATACTGTTTGTAGTCCAATGCATAATTGATGGGAGTGCATTATCTAAACAGGATTTACATGCATGGTTTCTGATCCTCGTTGTATAATGTTTCAACGCATTGCTCATAAAGAGAGCATTGATTACCAAGAACTGTATTTCTAAACCTAATTATCAAACAAAATGACTTCTTTGAGCAACAAAGAAATCATGATAGTGTTATCTAGAATTCCAATTCAGACTGCTAATACACTATGTCCTGCTTTGAAAGAAATACGCGCTCATCAAAATAGGTTTATAACGATTTTATAATACAACATGCACAAGAGGCTCTAGGGAAATCTAATACCATTATAGTTAAGCATTGGCAGTATGATTGTTGTAGGCGTTATAAGCCGCCTTCAGATTAGATCTAATGTCATCGTTCTCAGATGAACTGCATAAATGGATGAAATAATTGAGTATATTTTAGGTCGTGGAGTTCTAGACATTCCGCGGTCAAATTACTTGGATGCCAAGAGATGGAACGCTAATGTAATAAATGTTGGTTAAGATAGACATTCATATTAGTTTTTTTTATCCTCTTGACAAAATGAAAACTCTTGAATTCGTAAATATGACACACCCGGGTGTCACACACACAACCAACTGCATCTGTGTTGAAATCCACATGAGAACTGAACTGAACTCAACCATATAATGCAAATGATCCTGCCCACGTCACTGAAAGTCATAGTCCTGATGCATTCATGTCTAGACAAACCTTAGTACAACGTGCATGTATCACATACATGTATCCTCTCTCCACGGCGGAGGGGTAGCCCTGTGGTTAAAGCGTTCGCTCGTCACGCCGAAAACCAGGGTTCGATTCCCCACATGGGTACACCGTGTGAGATCCATTTCTGGCGTACCTCGTCGTGATTTGGCTGATATATTGCTGAACGCGACGTAAAGTCATACTCAGTTGCCACTCTCTCACGGGTCTTGCATTAAGGTACGAACAGGAGGGTATAAAAAAAGAAATGTCCGACAGTAAACGTCAGTGAACAAAATAACTTCCATTTTGTTGGAAAGGAAACCCAATCAGCTTGAATATATCCCTAGAAGACGGATGAAATGTCACTGCTCCTACTGCGTGTCTGGTCTGTTATATTGCGTATGTCCTAATGCCCTAAAACGCGGGATTTCCTTCCCGGAAATCTTCCAGAATTTAATACTTCACAGTTTGTCTTCATCTACAGACCTGCCGCACTCACATCATCAGCTCCATATCCCATAATCCGTTTCATCCAGCCATAATTGAAGCGGTCAGAGCCGATTCGGACAAGGATTGGGTTACAATTTTAGTCGTCATTGACTGCCACAGTTCTTACTTAACTTGTCAGGGGAGCAGGTCAGGTCGCAAGGTCATCTATGGGGCCAGTCATGTTTATTTCATGACCATGGTGTATTTAGCTTAGTAGGAATGACGAGTGACATAGCGAATCGCAGGGTGACAGGGAGAATGACATTGGGGAAACGGAGATAGACAGAGTGAATGACTTAGAGTGACACAAAGAATGACACAATGACAGCATGACACGGAGACAGAGAGTGGTAATGACATAGTGAGACACTAAGATGACACAATGACAGAATGACACGGAGACAGATAGAGGGAATGACTTAGTGGGACACAAAGACACAATGACAGTCTTTCCTGCTGACACAATGACAGCATGACACGGAGACAAGAGAGAGGGGAAGATAGACACAATGACAGTCTTTCCTGCTGACACAATGACAGCATGACGAGGAGGCAGAGAGAGGAAATGACATAGTGAGACACAGAGACAAACTCAGAGGGAAAGACGAAGTCCGACACAAAGATAGACACTGTGGAGGATCATAAGCATGGTGTGTCAGTTTAGATGAGGGAAGGCCACAGGTCCAAGACGTCTGTCAGTTGTGTAAATGTTAAGAGGATACTTCAGACACAATATATTAGCGGATCATTATCTGGCGAGTAGTATTCGAGTAGTAGTGGGAATGTAGTTGTACGCCGCAGTTATAAAGAAGAAGGGGATATGGGACAACTTTGAGTTTTTTGCGCCCCAAACATTTCTTAATGTGGGATATATAGTTACATTTCCTTATCTCCTCTTAAAATATTAGTAAAAGGGCCACGATTACCTTCATCAACGACCTGTCCATGTGGCCGCTGTGGCTGAGCGGCTGAGTGGGTTTGATCGCCGACTTTGTGTATTGGCGATTAGTTGCCTGGACAGTGAGGGCTGGAATCTAGGATGGGGCCTAATCTTACCTCAGGTCAGGTCGCAAGGTCATCTATGGGGCCAGTCATGTTTATTTCATGACCATGGTGTATTTAGCTTAGTAGGAATGACGAGTGACATAGCAAATCGCAGGGAGACAGGGAGAATGACATTGGGGAAACGGAGATAGACAGAGGGAATGACTTAGTGTGACATAAAGAATGACACAATGACAGCATGACACGGGGACAGAGAGAGGGAAAGACATAGTGAGACACTAAGATAGACACAATGACAGCATGACACGGAGACAGACAGAGGGAATGACTTAGCGGAACACAAACATAGACACAATGACAGCATGACACGGAGACAGAGAAAGGGAATGACTTAGTGAGACACAAAGAGAGACACAATGACAGTGAGACACAGAGACAGACAAGGCAGTACAGATTCAAAGGTAACATAATATAAGAAACAGTGATCACAAGAATAAAGACAGTGACGGTAACAGTTACCTCTCTGAAACAGTGATCCAGGGTACCCAGGGTATAATGATCAACACACACAATGCAAGACTTTAGCGATTTGGTGCCAGTCTGCCTACAGTTCATTCTGCCTATTGTCCATTTTGGGTATAATTTTAACTGTAGGCAGATTGAGGAAAAACACCCTTTAGGATCTCTTGAACTGACCTAAGGACAATGTAACACAATTCTACAAGACGATCTAGGGTTGACGATTCTGGAATCAGTTCCACGTTGCACGTTCCAGATCTTTCCGCCTAAAGCTAGTACAGATCTAAACCATAGCACATCACGGTCTTTATATCACATGTACACTGGAACATTGTTTCACAAAAACTATCATTGCCACACAATGCCATTTTCGTTCAGCGCACCTATCGTGCCCAAGAAACAATTAAGTTATTCATGTGAAATATGGTAGCTACGACGGGTCTAATGATGAGGTCGCTTGTGTAATACTGTTTCATATCTTTTTGCCACGCGCGTAAAACCTAACCTTTCGAACTGAAGCAATAACTTCAGTTCTAAAATCGATACAGGGACTTAATTGTCCAGTGCGTCGGTAAGAACAATCGACTCTTCAGCAAGGTGATATATACCTAAAAACTGTTAGGTAATTGTTCATTTTTTGGTCACTTTTTCAAATCCAATCACTTCTCTTCAATTGCAGTTATCTTCTTAAATAAGAGAAGGTAAGGTCTTCAAATCATCTGCAACACACAGCCCTTGAAGACCATTTTGTTTTTATCCCCCATTCTTCGTTCTGTCGTTATATCAAGGCTCCTTGCTCAATATCTAAATTTAGAAATTGAATATGTAACGTTCCATGGTTTATGGATCGGAGAAAATATTCCTCGTGATAGACACTGATGTTTAGGTGTATTCTGAAGAGGGGGCACATTACAGTGGATATGTCAGAACATCAAGCATGTGATTGCTGCTCACAGTAAAGTGGACGGCAATTATCGACTGCAGTTCATTTATAGTACGTGGGTCAGTCTGCTCTCAGTAATAATGTGTACGGGGGTCCATTTTCCTTCTGAAAGTATCTTAATGCAGTCCATGAATGTTTAACGTAAAGCAATAGTACATCCGTGTTGGTCAATATCACTTGCCGGCGATATTCTCCGTGGAGTGTGAGTTACACGTGTTGCAATGCTACACCTGGTTGTTTGAGCAGTTGTCAAATCATATTACCTGCATGTTCCCTGGTGAAATAGGAAAACGATGGTTGATTCAATCTACCACGCCTCTTCTTTGTCGGTCTACACGAATGGCGAGGACGCCATTCTTGATACTTTAGTAACACCCACGTCTAACGTTACTGTTGTCACTCATTGGAACCGTCGTCTGAGAGAGTCGTGTATATATGGAGAGTTGGTAGGGTCTTGGACGGTCTGGTAGTTTAGGAACGTCTTGGGTCTGAGAGTGTCTCATGCTTTAGAAGTGTCTGACCGGGTCCTGGGGCGTCTTTGTATTCTCGGAGAGTCTTCGAGTCTCACATTTTAGGAGCGACTTGCAGGACTTTGGGGGATCTAAACTTTTAGGAGTGTCTTGAAGGGACACGGAAGATCTCGTATTCCATGAGCAGCTTGTAACGTTTAGAGAAGTCGTCTTATCGTCTTGGAGATGTCTGCTTGGGAGCAGTTCGTAGCAATTAGAGCAGTCTTCTTCTTGGATCTCGTATTTTAAGTTCGCCTCTGGGGAGTTTGGAAGATATCGTGCTTTAGAAGAGGTTTTCGGAGTCTTAGAAGCGTCTTATAACTGTTACACCTTCTGCCGTCCTCTAGCATCATCTCCACCAATCTTGGAAGGCTTCTCAGGCCCGAGCGCCTTAAAACACTAAGTGCACTGCTCTTGAAGATCATTGAGGATCTCGCAGTTTGGGAGCGTCCTTTAACGGTAAGTGTATTTGCCTGGAAGTGCCCTTAGAGAGACGCCTTGTAACCTCTTGTAATCACTTGAAATCTCTTGGGGCGCCTAATCTTCTTGAAAAGTTTTATAGTCTTTAAGCATATTTGAACATCGGTGGTTTTGCAGTCTTTGAGTGCCGCTGGACGCCCTTGAGTCTTCGAATAAATTTCAAGCTTTATTGGAGGAACGTATCTCACAACGTTATACCACACTCGGTCAGGAAGTCTTTTCTGTCCATAAAGGCGCTGGACGTTGTACTCACCAGATTACCAATTGAGATCAGCTGAATCGTCAAGGCAGAACTGATCCTCAGAAACCCATGAACAGTTTGGGTTGTTCATTATTGGTCAGTTGAACAGCCGCCATCTAAGACAGACACGTTGTTTTTACATGACTAGCACAGTGGAGTGTGTGGCTGCTAGATTAATATGAGATACAGGTTCATTTCTAAGTTCAAATTTGCAAACCGTATAACACATGGTGTGGAGACCAATCACTGCAATCTTTGTTTTACACACATTCAGTCGGTTAGTTCCGGAATGTCACGAATACACTCGGATATGTTCGGGGTATGCTGCTACCGACTAAACTCCTTCAGAGTGAGTGGCACGAATGATCTTGAGCTATATAAGTCCTTGTATCCCTACATTACACAAAGTGCAGACAAACACTGAGAAATTTTGGTCAACCAAGTCAGATTAGTAAGGAATTACTCACATCACATGCTTTAAACACAATTTACTATCATTTTCTTTTTATAAAATGAAACCATCTTTCAAGATTGATTTCTTCTTAAACTCGACCATGTGGCACATGTGTTTCCATCTGCAGAAACCTCCATTTTGTGGAGTCTTAACTGAATTAGAAGTCATTGTTATGGGAAGCGCATCCCGTCAGGCCATGCATAGGATACCACCAAATGAGCACATTAACACAAAGCTGTCCATGTACTGGTGATTAAACCTACATCAACATTTCCCAGTGTCAACATTTCAAGCACTTCCCACTCCTCTTCAACGACAAGAAACAACAATTACGTGTGGATTTGCAATCAACCGAGGATTTCTCGTTTACCTGGCCGGGTTTTTTTCTCCTTCACACAGAAGAATCTGGATGATGAGGCGAGAGGTTTTTGTTTGCATGTTTGTTATAGTTGAACTAATACATCAAAGCCTTAGGTGCTTTCTCTCGCGTCTCTTGGCAGGGAAGTCGGGAAGGGAATCGGTGTTATGCAGTAGAAACAGCGCGTATGTCATCCAGTAACTAATTAACGCCTGGCAAAGTCGCCTTTATGCACATGCCAGAGTGCAAACACGTTGGCGTGTTTCTGCGTTAAGATTTTCTGCGGTTTTTTGGGTTGAAAACACAACATTTCGATATAAATGGTTTCACCGGAACGCGTGGAACCATCTTCTTTCCCCTGGGTCGACTACACAAACTCCTCAGTGGTTGTTAACTTGCCAAACTCTGATCCCCCAGTCTTCTCCCGTCAGGTAAAAGATTGGGTATGTGTTGCTCGTTAACTGTTAGCTCCCCACCTGAGCTGACACAGAGCATGACGCTTGTCGGGAGGGGAACCACCTTCAGCAGCTGTAAAATGTAACACAGTCTGTATCAGCTTACTGACGTCTACACAGCTGATGTTGTGGCAACTGTGGCAACAACGGCAACAGTAATCTAGCAAGTGACATCATGAACATCGAACTGAGATGATACTTCCCACAGGCAAGTGTTCTACGTTGTATGCCAGCAAAGAAGAAATGTTCTACATATTATAACAAGAAGGTTAAATGTTCTGCGTAGTATATATTTCAGTAAGGACTCATACTCTACGTGCACGTAGTATCCCAGCAAACAGGGATGATCTACTTTTTATCCCTTCATTAAAAAGAGTTCTACGAAGTATCCCAGTAAAGAGAATTGCCCTGCGTAGTGTCCTCTCATTAAGAAGTGTTCTGCGAGTATCTCACTAAGGAGAAATATTCTATGCAGTGCCACGTCATTAAGAACAGTTCTACGAAATATCCCACTGAGGAGAAATGTTCTCATCAAGAAGAATTGTTCTACGTAGCATCACTTCATTAAGAGCTATCTCAGTAGGAAGAAATGTTGTACGTATTGTCCCCTCATTAAGAAGTTTTCTGCGAGTATCTCACTAAGTAGAAATTTTCTAAGTAGTGTCACTTCATTAAGAAGAGTTATACGAAATATCACAGGTAGGAGAAATGTTCTCAACGAGAAGAATTGTTCTACACAGCATCCCTTCATTAAGAGGAGTTCTGCGAAGTATATCAATAAAAAGAAATGTTCTGTGTAGTATCCTTTCATTATGAAGTGTTTATCTGTATCCCATTAAACAGCATTGCTCTACGTAGTATACCTTCATTAAGAAGTGTTCTGCGAAGTATCCCAACAAGGAGAGTTCTTCTACGTAGTATCACTAAGGGCAGAACAGTTCTACCTAGCATCCCAGCAAGAAGTGTTCTACGGTAGGATTGCCTCTGGGGGATAATCTTCTAAACGGTATCCCACACGGAGCGGCTTTTACATTGCATGTCCTTTTGCTACCTGTCCTCTCTCTAGAATATGTTCTAGGTAGTATCCACCACAAAGGAGATATATGTACGTGTCCACACAGAAAAATGGTATCCCCCAGAGTGACATGTAATATCCTTCATTGCCCAATTGTCCACGTGGTATCCCAACTCACAGATATCTCCTACGCATTGTCCCACTGGGAGATATATTCTGCGTAGTACAGTGTCCAGATCGTTATGCTTTTCTCTCCAACACTGTCTAATGTTTTGCAAAAGCAATTACCTTAGATATAACAAAACGCCATTACAAGAAATAGTGCAAGGGAGGTTTCCTCTTTGGAACAATGTGTTCCCCTACATTTCGAAAGACCGTTTTAAAAAGCCGTACAGCTTTTTCTGTGTGGTTTGTTTATTGATTTCTTTCAAATAAAAATGATATCTACTTGGGTTTTTTCTCGCTGTCAACCCATTGCCGACCCCCTGTCGGGGCCACACAATAGCGTTGCTATCAGTGCTCGGTCAGGCGCTGTTTGTAGTGACTAACAGCTAGTTATTAAGAAACACGCTACATACTGCAAGTGTCAATATTTCAATTTTATGCTATCAAAAGTTGCATTGTCCTCGCGTTCTATGATCAAGTATATGAATGAATTTATCAATATGATATTGCGGGCGATCGAAATACTGGAAAATGGTCTCATTGGAGTGTTTATATCGGTTCTGTTTCTATCCCACTGCTGGTCGGTCTTGAGATAGGACATAGGCTCCATGTGTATAGTGTCGGCCGATGAAAAATGCCAGTTTTAGTTTCTGTCAATAGAAAGCTCTGAATTTCCTGTTCCCGGAATGGGAGATCGAATGCCGTGAAATGCTTCACAATTTGCGCTTCCATCTCGTCCTAAGTGTGATGTATGGAGCTAAGGTGTTTAATAGCGGCCATTTTGTGGCAGTGGAAAGTGATTGTGATCTATCGAAGTCTGTTTATCGGCGATCTGACATCACACACGTTTTAGAGTTTGCGCTTAGCACTCGGGCCGAGTAATTCAACGAGTCTTATTCTATTACAATTAAAAAAGTTGGGTAATTTCAATGCAAGCTAAATGTCATCTGGTACACATTCGGCAGCATCTAAGGGCTCAGTTCAGCTTCGATTAGGGTCTTCCTTCCAATAATAGAATCTTACGTTCGATTTCTGAAACAAAAAATAAAAAGGGAATTGTTGGGTGTTTGGGGGTTTTTTTAAGACAGCGTGAGTTAACTGTTATGCATGTGATGCAGGGAAACGACAGAGTGAGTTTAGTTTTACGCCGGGCGACAATACAGTGGTCAACAGCATGAACATTAAACTTTGCAACTGGGATATGATGACATGTGTCAACCACGTCGATGAGACTGACCACCCGATCCCGTTAGTCGCCTCTTCGACAAAACAAAACTGAAGCACACCATGATCTGTGTACACAAATGTAAGTTACAAATGCATTTAAACGGTTTCAGGAGGCTTGAAGTAACGTTTTTCTGTGTTCTTTCTCGCGATGTGGCAGAACGATGTGTCGCAGGTGTACACCCTAGGCATGTTCTTGGTGAAGCCCAAGTGTGCTGTATCGTGCTGACAGACCACCACAATGAGACAACTTTAACACCAAAAACGGAAAACGAAAGCAAACTAACAGTAAAACTAACAGTTAAATCTATATGGACAATTGTTATATATATATACTCACAATACAATGTGTAAGTGCATAAATTCAAACCATCGGAATGCTTCGCTTTAGGAAACTCCTTAAACTCATGTTCTTTAAAATGTGTTGGGTTTTCTTGTTATTCTATTTCTTTCTCGGACTCCGCACATTACATGAGTATCTCTTTCTCCTTTAGCAAGTCCATGTCTCATCATGGTATGTCTTTCAAGTCAAATACTTGCAAAATAATATTTTTAGCTTGCAGTCATTTCACTGAAGAAGTTATAACCATCAAATGACATTTAAAATCTATTCACTTGGGTCTGGGCAGTTGAAAAGGAAGAAAAACAGTTTTTTGGAAAAAGGGGAATGATTGGAAACTGCAAAATAATCCCGTCTGAAGCCAGTTCTGACACATGGAAGGATCTTGACAGCGTCCCTTAGGTCTCCGAACAAATGCCGAGGATGATATACTTCAGATAGTTATTTATATAACAAGGTCACATCGCTTCAAACTCTTGGGCTCATCGTCTTAACACTCCAAGTTGAACGTAAATATACACTACTAAACGATGTTTCCTTTGAGGGATGTGAAAATAACAGCGTTCTTAAAATCACAATAACCATGAATGCTATCTGACCCCCTCCAACACTACATCAGCGACGTCATGGGAGGCAGAATAAACACGCTACCGACAACAACGTGGTTACGATGACATTGTCAACAAAGGTAATAGTAGCTTTCCAGGGTAATAATTAATCAGTACATCAAACACATGATAACGGATATTTGATGAGTATTGTACATCTTCCACCAATCAACGTGCGTCATCGCTGTGTAACCATAGCAACTGATGGAATGTCGTCAAACGCATCACTTCCGCTCGCAACATCAGCACGAGAGATGAATGGAAGATGAGACCTTGATGACAGCAGGATTGTACTTCTCCCTGAATGTTGCCGATGTAACCATTAATGTAGCTTTCTCGTTACACACGCCTTAACGACTTTGTTCACAAAGGCCGTTATTTGTCACTTGACTAGCTTTCACAACACGAGTGCAGGTTTGAAAATCCTTTTATATTCATGTTCGCCATATTTGTTTTGAACCAAAATCGATAATTTCATAAAATATATCGTTGACGGGAATGAGTGAGTGCAGTATTACTTCGGGTGTAGCAATATTTCATAACAGGACTGAAGAGGGTAATGTATAATGGGGTTCAGGCTAAAGAGTAGCTAAGCAAATTTCATGCATAATCAACTAACAAACTAACAACTCCTACAGTGCTCGATGGCACGCAATTATACAATTCATTGGGACTGACCACCGGGTCCAATATAAGACCAGCGTCCAAGGACAGGCAGCAGAGTGTTGTGACCTATTCTTCAATCATACCGAAATACAGAGGCAAAAAAGGTATCGTATGAAAGGGCGTGTTCCTATATTTTTGTCCAAGGTTTCTTCACAGGCTGAATATCGCATACCTTATGAAGAAGTCAGGAAACAATTAACGGAACACTTATGCTTTAGTGTGCTCCCTTGTTTTGTCCCTAAGTATATGTTAATTGTCTTTATGTCCATTTGAATAAGATCAAATATTTCCTGAGTGAAATGAAAAGTGAAACATACTGATATTCCCAGGCTCGTTTTAGACAACTTGTGTTACTGAGAGTACCATCTGGGGTTTTCTAATAACAAAACTGCATTCCGTATGACATTCTTTTTCATTTTCATCCAAAGGACACGTCTAAAGAACTGTCATAAAGGAGTAACTTAGTAGTTTTCTATTCATAAAGATTGGCATCATTGAGTTATAATGGTAACGTGCCATCTGATGGATGTGGAATGGTAGCGTGTAGGCAATTCTATAAAGATCAGAACACCGAAAATGCATCTTCAGAACTGCTTTCCCAAGTGGGGCTATAGGCATGAACCCAAGCAGCTAAATACAATAACCGGAAACAAATAAACGGAACCAAACACTCAGAAGAGCATTAAATCAAGCTCGTGTGCCCTATTTAACCAGAAAGTTTTCTTACATGTATTTTTATTATTCTTCCATGAGAAAGGAGTAATTTTGGGGCTTCGCGAAAGAGATGGTAATATCTTTTTTTTCTGCCCCAAATAAAACATCCAAACATTTTACGTTAAAACGTGTTATTTCTAGAGCGCAATTGGAGTGATTCTTGGGTAGTTTTCAAATTAGTTTAACCATTCAAGTAATAGATGAGTTGGATTTCTTTTTCGAAAACGAGAATGAACTTTTCTGTTTTCACTTAATATGATTCTTTTTATGTGGATTCTGATTACAACCTGCGAGAATACTTTCCACTGAAATACAATTTGATCCAGGAACAATCGCCCGAGAACAATTTACAAATCGAGTGGCTCGTTAAGGAATTGGACAAATAAATCAGGTATTGCCTTGGCAGCTTGTGATTCTGTAGAAATGCTATCTTTTTACCCAGGCACTTCTGAAACAAATCCAAAAAGTTACCCTGCTGTAATTTGTTGCTGGGGTATAATCAAGATATCCCTTACAACTCAATTATCCTGGCAGGCAGGGCCAAGTAAACGCATTTTGTGAGGACTATTTTTTTAAAAACAAACACAAATCAAAATTAGACTCCTGTTCAATGGTTTAAATTTGAAATTGCAAACCTCACTATCAACGATATTTGGTTCAATAGAAAAAATGGAATTTCAATTGGATCGTCTGACAGACCTTCATTTTCAAATTAACATCACTCTGGTTGTACAAAAAAGTCTTGGAAAGTTGTAAACGTACACAAATAGAGGTTGATATAGATATTTCCTGATTTCAAGACAAGAACAACGATATATCTCCTGAAGTATTTCAGAGCAACATACGACAGTATATTTGCAGTCAACTAAACTGCGTTTCAATTAAAGTACGTGAACGTTTCTGAAAGATTCAGACACACATTCGACACAGTACATCTTCTAGGAGGTCTACCGAAAACCACGAGAACAACTGTTAAGCGGGCACTTATCTCATACCGAAATCGTCCCTGAGAAAGTCGCCATGTACAGGACACTGTTCACCTGGGAGTGAAACCGTCAGACAGGCTGGTACACGAAGGTACTGAGCACATTCATAAACAAAATGACCGAAAAAAGTTATTGTGCAGAATGTCTTCAGTGCCAATCTGTGTGTGATTCTCTTTTGATGGGTGGGAAAAATGAATTAAAAATAATATAGCCCAAAAGTATTTTCTTGACATTCGGGACACTTTGGAAACAGGAGAGCTCTTTTCTTTCTTAATATAATCTAATATATATTAGAAATATGGACTTTTTTAATCATCTTCAGAATCAATAGTTTCAAAACTGGTTACCATGGTTGTATCCTTTGTATAATTCGTTCCTTTAACGTTATCCATTGACAACAACATGCCAGTTGTACAGCATGTACGATCTCAACCAGCTTCAACTGCATCGGCCTATTCGTCCAAGTGGAAATGATATACTTAGTATCCCCTACGGAAAGTCCCGATCAGAGCGTCTCCGCGCTACTGTTCCAGTATCGCTGTCGTAATTCTCAAATGAAATTGGCAATCATTTGCCTGAAATTACCGTTAAATCAAAGGCATTGTACCATTCGTTTCTTGCTCAAGTTTCACCCTAGCGGAAGGCGTGTTTTTGTGGACTACCTAACGCCCTGTGGACGAAACGTAGTGGTGCCTCGCAAGGCTTTCCTAATGCCGCACTTTGTGTGGCTTCAAATGAGAATCTATTTTAGATTCCACACCACTCATTTCGCGCCGTTCATTTTTTACCAATATTCCTGTTCTTTGGAACGGTCCGTTGACGAGATACACTGTTTGCCTGTTTTAAAAGCCTCGACAACGCTTCATAGCTTTCGTTAGTCCCAAATTACTCCGCGCAGGCCGTCCTATTACTGCCGGCCTCATCACGATTCATGTCCCTCTGCTGCTTGATATTTCATCTTCCTGGTGAAATATTGCCTGTATAAATTGAGCCCGGCTCAGCTTGGATGGTCAACGCACAAATAAATGCAATAATCAGTGATCAAGCTCCGGCGTTGAGGAGGGCGGAGTGATTTCTGAAACTGGGGTGTAAATTGGTCGGCGAGTTTTGGACAACAATTAGGTTAGGGAATCATCAAGCACAGCGGGTCGAATGAGAAATCAAATTACCAATGTTCAGAAGCGAAAGGGCCAGTTTTTGAATCCTGGCGTTTTTGATTGATTTCCCTCCCATACTGGCTCGGTCGACTTGTCCATAAGGAAATCCATGCTGTGGCCCAAATCGCCACTCTAACCGATAACGTTTGATTATAACGGATGACGATGACCGGGACAGACCGACAATTAAAGTGATTCCAAAACTAACAGTTATCCAACAAGGTTAGAGGTGATCAAATGAACCAACGAATTCGTGAACATGGATCCAGCACTGAAGACTGGCGTAGAGGCAGATAATGATGGGATTCAGCAATAGCAGGACCGCAGTGAATAGGCTTCTGAGGAGCACCATGACAGTCTGACATAGAGCGCTATGACTGCCTCTCCTTTGGGTCTGTATGGCACTGAGACCTGCAATGTCAAACATTGGTGATTCCGACCCTGGCAAACAAAACCACCTCTCCAACTATCAGAGGGTGATTCAGTGGGATATACTTTATTCATTTATTTTATTCTACCCCTAATTGACTTTAATGGATGGTATTATGGGTGTATGACTTTAGCGTGACCTTGGAAGACAGACATTTTCAGAGAATTAAAATCTGTCTACGTCCTAAGAATATTTCTCTGTCATTCCATTACCTACATAAATGTATCGCACTTGTAACTTACTTATAACAAACAAAATATGTTGAGCCAGCGCGTAAATGGATGGATATCAGAGAAACAGGAAAGTGGGATCCTTGACATATATAATCTTTCGTAACCGGACGATGGCTGTTCGGGAGGAAAATACAGTTCTTTGTGAGTGTGATGGACTCTTTCACAGTGTGTCACCCGTGGGCAACTTATTACGACTACAGCGGAAGATTACGTGATGCCACAGTACCACAGTACGTTTAGAATAGGTTTAAGTGCACTTTATTTGTCTGTCAGAAGCCGGTTCCAATTAGAGTCAGGTTCCTGCTATTCAGATCGCCCACAAACAACACCTTGATGTCAAGATAACCCAACTTTTGCTGGAGGAGATTGCGAAATACAGTACAATCGACGGACACAAATCATAGGCCATCTTTGATCATGTCCAATTAATCTGTATCCTCTCTCGTTCTCCTCTCACACAGTCGAAACCTTTCAAGTTTAATATTGGCTGGCCAGAACTTTACGTAAGATGTTTGAGCGTCTTTTCACGATGAACAATATGAGATGCGATGCAGCAGCACGATAGACATTGTGTATATTCTACTATTCTCAAGATTAGTCAGTGAAAATGGCCACGGACATTTACCGAACGTCTCTTCAAAGACGATTCAGCATAGGCGTTCTTCTTAATCTTCTCTGTCACATTAGTCTTTGTGGCGTTGACGTCGAGCTGTCGACAATCATGGAGCATGCTTGTGAGCATTTCAGCGTCTGTGTATTTCATTATGTCTGTCATTTCCTGTAGAGGATGGAGGGGATGGTACAGTGGATAGGGTGTTCGCCTGCCACTAATTCCAGTTTCTTTATGTGACAACACCGTCGTATCAACCTTTGCCTGACTGACAATCAACGTCATCTCTTTGGTGCAGGGATCTTTGGAATTTGCTCCTTTTATCATTAACGTCTCATTCTAAATACATTGATAATTTCATCAGAACAAGACCCGTGAAGGTCCCGGGGTAGAATAGTCCTTCAGCAACCCATACTTGCCATAAAAAGGCGACTATGCTTGCCATTGGAGACGATTAAAGGGATCGGGTAGTCAGGCTCGCTGACTTGGTTGACACATGTCATCGGTTCCCACTTGCGCAGATTGGTGATCATACTGTTGATCACTGGATTGTCTGGTCCAGACTCGATTATTTACAGAGCGCCGCCATATAGTTGAAATATTGCTGAGAAACTAAACTGACTCACTCGCTCACACATCAGAACACCAGTGGAACAATCCTAAAACGTCGATCCCTTAATTGGTACTGTAAGAAGTGAGTGAATGACACAGTGAGAGTGACATTCTCCCCGAGTGACTGTCTGGCTGAGTGAGTGACTTTCTCTCTGACTGAGTGAGTGAGATCTTCCACATGGTTAATGCCACACTGCCCTGCTTCAACCAAGTGTACGTGACAGAGTTGGTTTTCCGTAGAATTTTAGTAACATCAATGTGTTATCCAAATTTCAACTCCTATCCAACGGGAGGTCTCATGCATCCTGGTGGAGCTCAGTACAGGCAGTAGATCCTAGTGGAAATATACAGCTGGAAGCTCAGTACAAGGAGTCTTTGTGGGGATATATAGTTGGGAGCTCAGTACAAGCAGGGGGGTCCAACTGGAGACATACAGATAAAAGCTCTGTACAAGCGGGGGGTCCAAGTGGAGATATACAGATGGAAGCTCAGTACAAGCAGGGGGTCCAAGTGGAGATATACAGACGGAAGCTCAGTACAAGATGGGGGTCTTTGTGGAGATATACAGATGGAAGCTCAGTATAAGCGAGGGGTCCAAGTGGGGATATATGGATGGAAGCTCAGTACAAACAGGAGGGTATTTGTGGAGATATACAGACAGAAGCTCTGTACAAGCTGGGGGTCTTTGTGGAGATACACAGACAGAAGCTCAGTATAAGCTGGGGGGTCTTTGTTGAGACATGCAGACAGAAGCTGTGTACAAGCGGGGGTCCAAGTGGAGATATACAGACAGAAGCTCAGTACAAGCAGGGAGGTCCAAGTGGAGATATACAGATGGAAGCTCAGTACAAGCAGGGGGTCCAAGTGGAGATAGAGAGCTGGAAGCTCAGTACAAATGCAAGGGTCTTAATGGAGATATACAGATGGAAGCTCTGTACAAGTAGGGGTCTTTGTGGAGATATACAGCTGGAAGCTCAGTACAAGGTGGGATCCTACTAGGAGATATACAACTGCAAGATTAGTACAAGCGGGGGATCCTAGTGGTGACATACAGCTGGGTATACAGATTGGTACAAGCAGGTAATACGATCCGAACAGGTGAGTGACGTATATATTACATCTTCTCTGACCCAGATAACGAGAACGAGCATCTATTTCACGGCTGGTGCAGAGCACATCATCGCGTAATTCTATCAAAACAGCAAAACTGTTTACAAATATCATATGACAGACAATTTATCAGAGTAAGACGTGAAACAAAATAGGCTTTTCAGGAAAGTACGCAAACTGTATAACGAGTTTGGAACAATCGAGTTGTAACACAAATATAACCCCTGCTATGTTCGTTTTCTCAAGTTAATTCAGGAGCGAGTGTGATACAAGTAATGCAGCCATGAACAGTATGCCACT
The DNA here is from genome assembly GCF_037392515.1 of Haliotis asinina. Taxonomy (NCBI): domain Eukaryota; kingdom Metazoa; phylum Mollusca; class Gastropoda; order Lepetellida; family Haliotidae; genus Haliotis; species Haliotis asinina. The sequence continues at coordinate 11,631,143 of NC_090294.1, read as the reverse complement.
CTCCTTTTTTTTTACATAAATCCAGGTTCCGCCTACCGCCCTTAATATGTGTTAAAAGACGAACAAAGCAACTGACCGGAAAGCAAAATTACCGCTCGGAACGCTTAAATTAAATAATGTTCGGTCGACCAGATACTAGATAATTAATACATGATACTTCGAACTACTGAACTCGCTATTAAGGAACTATATTTCCAAGAAGTAGGCCAAATGTTTGTTCTACACAGCCTATCCGTCAGCCCAACATCAACGGGTAATCGATTGTTCCCGCATCTCCCACCCATCCACACCCACCCACACATACACACCTTAGACGTTAGTGTTGTTAGTTGTCACCTTTGAAGGAGAGCACCACTACCAGTATGTTTACATAGTAAACAATAGTGCCTATATGTGTACGTTTACTGTCAAATTTGTCTGACAGGTCGTAGGGATACGTGGAAAGTCGGCCAGTGCAGAAATTATAGGTCTCAAAACATAACGCCATAAGGTGAGAGAGTGAGTTAAGTTTTACGCCGCATTGAGCAATATTCCAGCTATTTGGCGGCGTTCTGTAAATATTCTAGTCTGGACCAGACAATGCAGGGTTCAACAGCATGTGTCAATCCAGTCAGTGAGTCTGGGCCTAGATTTTCGAAGCTCTCTTAGCGCTAAGATAGTCGTAAGTTAATGTTAATGCATGGCACTTACGACTGTCTTAGCGCTAAGAGAGTTATCGAAAATCTAGGCCCTGACTCTCCTATCCCGTTTGGTGTTTCTTGTGACAAGCATGGGTTACTGAAGATCAGTTCTATCCCAGACCTTCGCGGGTATAACGCCGCAAGGCGTTTTTGACGGAACGTGTTGTTGCCCGGTTCGGGTGTATCAAAATCCACTTATCTGAGGATATCTTGGTCATGATCTCTTATTCCACCACTGACAGCATTGCATGCCCGATCAGGAAAGTGACAATAGAATGTCTTTTCTAAAAATGCAACCACGAAAACAACACATTCGAAAGGCAGATACGGGATCATTACCTCTACATGACTTGGGTGGTGGAGTAGTTAAAGCCTTCGTTCGTCACGCCGAAGATCCTGATTCGATTCCCATCATCCATTTCTCTACGACACATTCCCAGGAATACAACATGACCGGAAGATGGGGATACATGCTTGCTATTTCGTTATCTGCCTAATCTTTCTCATCATATTCTGAATCAATGGTCTACCTGACAGGCTGAAATTTGTCCAGGCCATCGCGATATAAACGAAAGCGGTTGAAGGTGGCGTAAAACTATACTCACTCCAACCTATCAATCCTCCCTTTCTCATTTGCGAAGATAAAGAAATCCGTTCCGGATTTAAAACGCGTTTCCTGTTATTAGATGCAATCATGCATACGCACCTAATGCCAAGCGTAGTGTCGAATTGATTCTCTGTTGTTTGTTCAAGTCCTTACCAACCTTTCGTCAGATGATTCATTATTTTCAGTGAAGAAAAATATCAGAGTTTCATTCTACTGCAAAGAATTATTATGAGATAACAGGAACTAAATATCGACTATGGACACACTCATACATTTGCGCAGGGGCATGCCTCACTGGAGGCCCTTATCTCTTATGAGAGACAACTATTGGCTTTATGCGGGCGCTTTCATAAGGAAGCCATTATTCTGAAAATCGTTCATCCATTTTCGTTTTGATCACGAAGGTTAAAACCAGGAAGTTGATCATCCTTGAAGAGACACAAAACGGTGTGTAGTGTGTATCTATGACGCGTTTTATAATCGTTAGATTTTATTAACACTTTAAAACATTGCCTGGTGAGAGGAATGGTTGCTTAACATCACCTGCGCAGCATCCCGCGTGTTTGTACGTAATGACCATTCCTTGTCCTCATATCAGGTCGCACCTTGCCCTTGGGGCACTGACTGTTTAGGTATGTACAGCATACGCTTTAGAAAGTGAGGGAGCTGAGTTTGGTTTTCATAATTTTCTAACTTTGAATTCGAAGGTGGCATTAGGTTTAACAATGGATCCTTAGAATACATATCGCGTTTTAGTATCGAATGACAAGATTTAATTTCTTAGTCTCACTACTTTCAGTAATAGGGTTGTAACGATGCATCGAACAATCGATAGATTACATTTGTTGAGTCTCCGATACTGATTAATCGATGGCAGATTGTATGCGTGACTATCGATAGTTCAGTAATTTAGTGCCGTTGAATGCGCTGAATACAGGAAGTGCCTGCAGATTCGTTCACGTTCATTCAGAGTTATCCGCCCTTGTTACCTCTTAAACATGACTGTTTACTTCATCTTGGTTTCAAGTTTTTTGCCCGTTGTTAAAAGAGACGGAAATTACTTCAGCTTGTATATATTTTATGTAAACTATACATTGATTTGGGAAACCACCTAAAATTAATTAATACTGCAACAGTTGCTATCGCAATAGTTTTTTGTCCCTCAGTCGTCACCCCTATTCAGTATTGTTCTCCCCATAAAGCGGTAAATAACATGGGGTATATGTGAGTCCCATGTCTCCCCCACCGTGATTTTGCTGTTATATCGCTAAATGCGGCTTAACACTATACTCAGTCTCTTACTATTATCACAAACGATGATGTGATGTAGTAAACAAAGTCACAGAGCATGACTACCAGCCCAATAAGTTGCATCTTACGGTTGGCAAGAGTGGTGATCTGGTCTAAACTGGGGCGATAGAGTAGCCTCGTGGTTAAAGCGTTCGCTCCTCACGCCGATGACCAGGGGTCGATTCTCCACTCGACAATGCGTGAAGTCCGTTTCTGGTGCCCCATACAGTGATATTGCTAGAATATGGGATTTTAGGTGACTATTTTCTGTTACGTGGTTACGGTTAGCTTAATAAGGATTTATTGGGAGATAAGACTAAAATGAAGGAGGATGACTTAGACCAGTCGGTGTAAATGTGAGTATTGTTTTACACCGCTTTTAGCAGTATTCCCGCACTATCACGACACGAGACACCAGAAATGGGATCCACGCATTGTGCCCATATGGAGAATCGAACCCTGGTGTTCAGAGTGACGAGCGATCGATTTAACCGTTAGGCTACCCCGCCGCCCCTTACAACAAAAGTTAACAAAAGGAACGAGAATGAGATATTTGATCCTAACGTCCGCCAACGGTTCCAGGAACATTAACCGGAGCGAGGAGTAACTGAGATGCGCCGAGATTTCTGCGCAGTCGCCAATGGTACGTTTTCCGTGAATGTTGGCCAGCTACAGGCGAAAATACCGACCAAAAAATAGACGAGCTTCACTCACAGATAAATGTTGGAGTGCCATCTACGAATGTCTTTACAGATTGCTCTTCGGTTTATCTCAAAGCTCCTTTTCGGTCCAGTGGGCAAAAATCGTTCTAAAAGTTGCATTTCTCTTGGCAATTAATCATTTTCCCTCACGCTTTGTAAATAAATCGTCTCGAAAACAGTACCTTGATTTCCTAGTTATAATGTTCGTCTTCCAACTCACATCACCTGTATCGATCACATCCGGGCACCCACGCCATCACTCACACGTCTAGATAATGCCCGCAGTGGAAACATACATCTAATTCCAGCCGTGCTTAACCTGACAGAAAATACAATCTTCGCAACGAAAGGGCAATTAGTGAGGTTCAGAACAAATCTAAGGTTACGGGTGCATTTAATCTGAGTCTGATAAGAAAACGGCTACAATAATCGAGCAAAATCGTTACAGAAATATTTCAGTAGGTACCTTGTTCCGCTTTCATTGATGTCATCCTGCCGTGAGATAATATTTTCCTAACCGCATTTTATTGACATTAACCTCATAATCTATACGCTTTTGTCCGTCTAATTACATAATAACAGCGCTCGGTAGATGGCGTACCAAGGGAGCACTCCTTGACTGGTACTGCCCGGGGAGAAATCATTATATTCTGAACGTCTGAAGGCAGCTGACTTTAACGTTTTAGACCATTACACTGGCAATACTAGTACACGGCAAATTATAAAATGACTATCCGCTATGAGAAATTCCACGTGCTACTGGGTAACGAGATAATCAAAGCCAGGTTTTACGACATATTAATTCCATGTAGAAAGGCTGACATGGTTCGCTTGATACATGGAGGCTTAGCAGAAAACCACTGGAAGGGCTGAGTTCTTTTTCATTTGTGTTTCTGCTGCGTGCTCCTCGAAGCATTAATGAACTAAACGAGAAGCTGTAATTCACGTCTTTATCAAGTTTATACTGCGTTCAGTGGACCGTCGTAGAATGCGTTCTTTCAAATTTGAAATGATTTGTTTTCTTGGTTTTAGTTTCCACTGAAGTCAAGGTATGTTTAATGTGTTTTTCGACATTGTGGGAATGGTGATCAGCTCCGTGTTGAAACCACAGCTGATGAAGCAGGATGTAATGATAAATCAGATAATAAAAGTGGTTTGCATGTTAGTGGTTAGGGGTTTTGGGGGTTTGTTTGTTTGTGGAGGGTGGGTGGGTGGGGGGAGGCGCGTTGGGCACGGGTTTATAGCGCCTCATCTACACCAGGGACATACTCTAGCGCATAACGAGTCACAGTTCATTATTGCCCCTGACAACCGAAGGTGCCTGTGTGTACTAGAAGCCCATAGTCACATGGCTTTTCCCGCCGGGTACCCATTTTCTGCTGAGAGAACAGGGGCAAGTTTGAGCAAACTCACTTACTTTTGTATTACATGTGCTTCCTTAAGGAGCACGAGTGGTGTCTTAAAAACCCTGTCAAGCTGTCAAACATGGTCACCTACCCACGCACTCTTCAGGCTCAATATTGTTTAATCTGAGGTCTATGCACAGAAACAAAGTTACCACAGTATGTTTCATTTTCAGAAGTGCAATATTTTGAAAGCAAACTCCTAGAAAGTGTATTTCAGGATCGTATCGATGTAAAACGTTTCCTGTTCCGATAAAGCTGTTTCCCCAAACATACATGAGACGTATGTATATGAAGCCCCGTGAAGATCCTAGTTAACTTTAGTCTACACCAGCCTTTGCATGGTGTAAGGGGCTATTCACGGGATCGGGTGGTCGAGCTTTATGACTTGGCTGACACGTGTCATCGTATCCTGATTAGGTCAGACGTTTATGATGTCATTCACTAGATTGAGTCGCCTCGATTAATTAGTTTGGCAGACATCAGTTTGCTGTAATAGTGCTGAGTGTCCCGTTAATTAACACAAACACTTTTACATACCGATATCGATGGACTTGCGTGCGCGACGTAATACCAAAACATGATTCATTTACAATGTGTACAGTAAAGCTGTGACGATATATCGTAGTATCGATAGTCGTGATACTTTATCGGACGTATCGTGATATGTACCGTAGACCTTAAATAGTTAATTTTCGCCGGAAATTGACGGTTATGTAAAACATTACACTGTTACTTGATATCAAAATATACGTTTTTAAAGAAAATAACAAAAGATACTAGCATATCGTGATGTGCATAGAATCACATTGCATCGTTCCAAGATATCGCAATACGCATCGTATCGTGAATTTCCTATATCGTCACTCCTCTAGTGGAGAGATAAACAAACGCACGCTTCCCTTCGTTCAAGTGGAAGTAATGTCGATTGTAGCCATAAGGAAAATCCCTACTACAGCTCGCAACAGCCCCGTATAGCTATTGTCAGCATGAAATGAGTAAGTGGGTAAATGAACATGGTTTATGCCGTTTTTAGCAATATTTAATGAGCAGGGGACACAAGACATGGGCTTCACACATTGTACTCGTGTGGGAAATCGAATCAAAGTTTTCAACGTGACGCGCGAACGCGTAAACAACCAGGCTACCCCATCGCCCCTATTATCAGAAGAAACTGTGTAAATCCATGCTCGATCACTGGACTGTCTGGTCCATATTCGATATAGATTGCCTTCATAAAATTTGAGTAACACAGAGTGCGGTGTTTAAGTAACAGCATACAAAGAAACACTCTTTGATAATGAGAGTTCTCTCACCTAATTCACGCATGGGTGTATGCATGGTGAATACACGGTTTCATTCAAAAATATCCTCCACAGAAATACAAGAACAATGATATATCTGTTCCGGCTAATGTGAAATCGTCCACTTCCTATTACAACGTTACACGATCGTAAATGGGGTCGACCAGGGAAAAGCCTTCTAGCAGGAACCACGGCGTTCTATGTTAATGCATTCATAGTATTCATAATAGATCCTGCCTTACAACGTCATTAGCCGAGCATTGATTCCCGATGTTTTTGACGGACTTTGTTTTACAGGAAAAATAGTCCAGAGCGTGGAGTGAATATTTTGTATTCTTCTTGTCTTGATGATCTTGAAGGGTTAGTTAGTTAGTTAGTTAGTTAGTTGTAACTCTTGAGCGAGAGTGGCGTATTTGAAATCGTGAAGAAAAGGTAGGACATAAATGCTATAATGACTAGTCTGAGGGGAATGACAGAATGCTATTTTGTCTCTTGACTGTTCCAGATAGAACTCGGTTTAACTGGGTGCCTAACCACTTAAGCCTCAGCTCACCCGAAATACAGCACCTAAATCATAAAGAATTACTCCGTGCACTAGGGGCTGGAATGGGGCTTCACTCATGATTTTGATATTTCAGTGAACGGTGATCAGATTTCATCGAGCCATTAAAAGTGTTGATTTTCATTAACCACTGTATCACGAAAACCGTCTACTCATGGTTACTTCAGCATTGACGACTACAGCGGTACGACGTCGTATCCATCTTGATGAAGGCCTCAGGGTGGTTGGTCTGCTTCAAACTGCAACAACCAGCGACAGGCAGCCAGTATGTTTAGTGTTTCTGTTTGACAGGCATTCTTGAAGTTGGAGAACACGTAGAATATTATAGAAGACAACTTCGAGTCCATTGCATATTACGAATTTTTACTGAAGATTCTTACACGTCACCCGGACTTTTGGACGAGGTGTAAGAATCTTCGTGTAACATAACGAAACGCGTTATCTATGAAAATGCCGTTACCAAATTTAATGTCTGTGATCGAAGACTTTGGAACTGATTTCTGAAGACGACAAAAGTCAATGATCGGCTCCGCTCATGAAGCCAAAGATCAAGAAGCCCACTTCAAGGCAGGGTCAACTAATCAGAAACCGGGTTTGCAGAAATTGAGCCTAAACATACAAATATGTCGCTGTTCATTTGCGCTGGGCACCAGTGTTCGAGAAACTGACCAATGGTTAGGAAATCGTCGTTTCATCGTTAACAAATCGAAACGTTCTTGTCGAACAGAGCAGTGGGTTAGCATAGCAGTTATACCCCTGTCCCAGACTATAACCCGGGTTCGATTCCCCACATGGGTACAGTCTGTGAAGCCCATTTCTGGGGTCGTGATATTGCCGGAATATTGTTACAATTAACATTAATCATTCCTGTCTGACAACAATCGAGTTTAGAATGTAGAAACTTCGTGAATCTGTGAAGGTTCTGTGTAAATGTTTTCGGTTTCGGACAGATTAACTCAGTCTGCATTTTATGCCAAATGCAACGGGACAGATTAATCAGTGGATCTACATTGCTATGGGTGGGATGACTATGGCAACCACAACGCCACTGAATATTGTCCGTTGAGTGAGCATATGTTTACGCCGCTTTTAGCAATATTCCAGCAATTTGAAAGCGGGAAACACCAGAAATTGACTTATCAAATTGTACGCATATGGGAAATCGAATCCTGGCCTTCAGCGTCACGAACCAACGCTTTATCCACTGGACTACCCAACTCCTTCTTGTCCCCATGAAAGGTCGCTGGACAAAACCACCGAGACAACATACTGATGCCAACAGCTATGCGGTCGGCAGTTTGTATTTCAACTTCCATCGTTCGTAACCGATTTCCATCAGCAGTGCAGTAGGATGAAATGGCAAGACATGAATCCTGACCTTTTCCTCACACATCACGTCTGGGAAATGACCAGAAGACTTGTTCGCCGACCTTAAAGGCCACCCGCTTCGTTATCCGACCCGGACCATGCGCTGGACAAGACGCCCTCCAATTTTCATTAAGAGATTCAATTGGACCACACCAAATAGAGACACGTTTGACCAATCTTAGGGTCATGGTACATTCCTGAAAATGCCATTTCCAAGGCTCATTTAGTGACTGCGAATTTCTTGCATCCTACAACAGCACTCATATGTTCAGTTTATGTTCCTGTAACACAACCCCTTCCAAACCATCCATTACCATCTCTCGACACCTCTTTGTACTGTTGCAATCCTCACATTTTCTATTCCCTACTTTCCATGAAAAAAAATATACCTGGTCAAAAATAATGATTTCACTAGTCATGTTTAATTGTTGATCATGTCTGTTGACATATGTCGTCAATTCCAATTTCATATACAATATGGTCCAAAATATTGAACAATGCCGAACGTATATGTTGAGGGTACCAAAACTATATTTATATTTATTCCTGAAAGCCTGCGATTACTGAACAGGCGCAGCATTACAACTGATGTCCGTCATGGAAGCTATGGGCTAATGCCCAATGCCGGTTAAGATTTATATGTAGAGGCGTTGGTTGAATAGAATTCGATTAAAACAGCATTGCTGTTGCACACAGTCTGTCCGACACAATTACACAGCATTAACACAGAACTCACAGACTTCTGAAAGTAAGTAGTTCAGGTTTAGAGGGCAGCCTTAGACACAGATTCAAACGGTGATGAATAGCCAGCAAATGAGGGCGCTCTTATCAATGACGTCATGAACTCGGGGTAGTTGTTAACCAGCCATAACTCCCTCCCAAAGTGCCCGGATTGCCGGTAGCGCTGAAGTAGAAAATTGGATGCTGTCGTTCTCTTTGAGAAACTCGGGGAATTGAAGCGAAGGTCAGGTCAGTCCATTACCAACTCTGTTGACAGACCTCCAGGGACTGGACATAGGAAAAAAGGTGGAATTATATCAATACCACCGTCCGAGCTGCTCGTGCAAATCGTGTTTACTCTAGCGCCCGTACAGTGTTGAGTCTTACCCCTTTCGGGCCTCAGGGCCCCGAATGGGTGAGAGGCACGTCTGGGATGGCGAGAACAACAAGTAGTGTTAGTGGAGAAGACAAGGGCACGGCCTCAAGATAACTGGTGCAACGCGCTGGTTCTAACGTAGTCCCATGATCAAAAACACCTTCTAGAGACACAAACAGACAGACTCAGTGGTGACGAACGGGTCGATGGTAGACGAGTGTCTGGCTGTCTACACAAACCGCTCTTTTGTGGTATTTTCAAGGGACTTTGCTCAGCATCTTTCCATTTTCATCGGGGAAAAATATCAATGGTGAGACTTAACATGTGAAAACAGTCTGTGTAAACGACCTTGACCTTGTTAAGTCTCGAAAAGAAGACGTTCTTCAACAGAATCGTTTGACCAGCATTATATGTTCTGGCTTTTGTGTAAATATGCGGCAATTAGGATGAATTAAAACCCTATTCAGACACACTGAGCACTGAGTAGCCATCACATAAAGTATTTAAAGGGTTATGAGTAAACTGGAGTATGTTTGTGAAGCATGCCAGTTCATGCTATTAATATCATTATACTATTATACATGTACACCAGCTATACGGAGGGACGTCATAATCAAAAGGCCGTATAGGCACGTGAGCGAATTAAACAACACTTTCGATTGTAGTTTGGTTACAGTGCGGCGTGTCAGCTGGAGTAGAGAATCGGATTTTACCACGAACCTGAATAATTAATTCCATGACTTAATTAAGTCCCTGGTTTTAGATAACATTGCACGTTTGTTTTTGTGTTTTGCTTGTTTTTTTTTTTGTTTTTTGTTGTTTTTGGTTTTGTTTTTGTTTTTGTTTTTGTTTTTGTTTTTTTGGGGGGGCAAGGGGTTTCAGTTACACAGTTACAGCACGGCATGTCAGTTGAAGAGTGAGTAAGCTGAATTTTCACCCACTTTAAGCAGTATTCCAGACAAGAGTGACTGATTCTTGGTTTGAGCAATATCGAAGCAATATCAAGACAAAGACACCAAATGTGTTCCATACAATATACCCATCCAGGGAATCGACCCGGACCTTCGGCGTGACGAGCGAACGCTTTAACTTCTGGTCTACCCCACTGTTCCCTCAGCTGAAGAAGTATTGTGTTTCGTTTTGGTTGTTGTTTAACGCCACGCTAAGCGATATTCCAGCTTCGTGGCGGCAATCGGTAGATGATCCGGTCTTGACAACCCAGTAGTCAACAGCTTGATTATCGATCAACGCAATGGGGATATGATGACTCCTGTAAACAAAGTCAGCGAGTCTGGCCACCCGATCCTGATTCTGATCCATCCGATCCACAGTCGACCCTGACAGCAAGCCAGACCAGCTGAAGAAAAGACCGAGGTTTTATATCATGTCACAGATTGACACAGGTCTCTGGCAGTTTCAACTTTCAACCTTGGAACACGACCAGTCTGTTCTGCCAGACCATCATCATTTTCTTCAGCAGATTCTGATGCGGAAGGGACATACCTCTGCACAGAACAACGTGCACAGACCACTTCCTCCACTGGGCCCCCGCCTGTCAGTGTAACTGAAGGCGATGATAAGATTGTAAATTGCATCTCAGCTTATGACAGAAGAGAGAGCTGACCGGAGCATCTACAGTCACATCTACGAGGAAACGGCGTCTAAATTAATCACGGTCTCTAAATGCACCAACAGTTAGCACTTTCTCTTTGTATAATTGGTGAGATCCGTCATACATCTCTATGGCTAGACTCCCCAGAGACGGTTGCTGTCTGGACCTGTGATTGTCGATCTTCGGTGATTGGTAGCCTGTTTCTCGTCCCATCCGGACACTATCAAATCAGATCTTGCGCCCAAAATGACCCTGCGCACTCTGGTGGACGGAGGTGTCGCTTTCGGCTAGATCGGTTCCCCTAGTGACATCAGGTATGTCTTGGACACGACCCACACTACTACTTTGTATCAAGGGAGATAAATCAGTTTAACAGGGGTGATAACTTAACATACAGATATCGAGGACATTCGGGTTTGTTGTTCAAGAAGGGTTCTCCAGGTGTCCTGAGAGATCGTTTGTTAGATGGTTGTTCGTGAACAAATATCGTCAACAAAGTGGCCGAGTCCGACTAACAAAATCTTTCAGCCGTCTCTGCAGGCAATCAAAATAATTCGGAGATATGCTGTTCCGGCTGGCCAAGAGAATGTTTGTTGGTCAAGAGAATCCTCATGAAGGTGCTTCTGTTCAGGTTTTACACGTCTGAGGTTCTTTTTCAATAGCAGATTTAGCAGAGATATTAGTGTATGAAAAGGATATTACGTCACATTGGCATTACGTCAGCCATAATGTGATTAAGCATGAGTGTGTTATTACCATATCTAATGAACCTCCTACGAAGGTTTTCACATTGCCGGCCAGCAAGAGTATACTACAGTATCAAATCTGGTCGATTTGCCACTGCGTGTTTTCTCGTAGCTACATCAGTGGTATTTTAGAGCACGTTTCACATGTTGGCAAAAAGGCGCACGAAGGAATCGTCTCCTGGTGGAAGGAAAAGAACGCCAAGGAACATTTGTTTCTTGTGCTTATTTTGCCAACATGTGAAACTTGTTTTAAAATACCACTGTCCAGAAGTGATACTACGAGTATACTCTTGATAGGAGTATACTCTTGATAGGAGTACATGTATACTCTTGATAGGCAATCAACGTGTTAATGACGGGAGAATATCGAAGCCGAATGTCTCATTTCTGCGAGTGTGAATGGTGGAAAAAACCATTCACCGTGTTTCCAGGCTTTATTTGATTTCACTATTGTCAGAGGTGACATTATTGACACTGATTTTATAACACACACTTTGCAGATAACACAGAAACTCTTAGAAATCCTAGAAAAGTAACAATGCATGTGAGATCACTATTTGTCAGTGGGGCCAGGGTTCTCAGGTAGACTAAGGCACCGCAATTCACTGCATAGAGTTACGTCCCTTTGAACACCAGAAACCTATGGTCCTGGGTTCGAATCCCGGTTCGTCCCGATTATGGTTCTTGGTTTGTCAGCACAATGCCTGTCCCCGTAGGTTCCACCAATATTGATACACCTATATCACTTTGGGCTTTGTTTCGCAGCCACTGAACCCGTGAAGATCCGGGTTAGAATTGGTCTTCAGCAATCCATGCTTGGCGTAAGAGACGACTGACGGGATCGGTTTGTCAGGCTCGTTGACACACTTCGTCGTATGCTAATTGCGAAGATCGATGCTCATGCTGATGATCACTGGATTATAACCTGGTCAGACACGATAATTTAAATACTGCCGCCATAAAAAGTTTTTTTTAAAAAAAAACAACGCCCGGACAGTAAATTATGAGACGAACACTCTCGGTAGGATTTAGGTTGTTTATGCTTACAGACGCGATCTTAACACTGACGTAGTAAATATTTACTTCAAAGCTCTCACTTATACGCATAATTAAACAAAACATCCATAAATCCTTCTAACTTTCCTTATTTCCTGCCCCGTCGGTATAAATAAACTCCTCATCAACCAGAATCCACTCTGATTCAATGACAGAATGTAGGTATGTCTGCTTGAATTCATCCCGAGGGTTCCACGGGAACGTTAATACAATCATCGCGTGCTCCACGCTTTTAATTCCACGACACCACTAGGGACCCATCTCGGCGTACATAGTGATACTCCAACACGGGCCAGTCATGTGTGATTAGGCAAGTTTCTCCAGTCCGCGTCAAGTGTTTATCAATAGCTGTGGTCCCATTAACTCCGTGATATTTTATTTGCTGACATATTAATCCGGAAATAAAGGGAAATGAAATGGCAATGTCGGTAAATACGACCAGTTTTGTATCAATACTGTATTGAATACTGTGTTACTGATTCATTTGGTTTCTTGTCCCTGGCGGTAGATGACCAACGCTATGGTCACCTTATCTGTGGATGGCCGGAGAGGACATGGACTGTAGGACATTGCTACAAGGATGATAGGATTAGTTTAGTGGCCCGTCTTTAGCTGTACCAACATAGGCCAACGGTCATTTTACACAGGGGTCAGTCAATGTTTGCAGATCAAACATTGGACATTGAATTAGACCTGTGGGAGATTCTAGAAAGGAGGACAATGCAATATGTTCTCGTGAATCGGGTCAAAGAGGAGAGAAAGACTGGATATTCTCATCAATCAAGTTGGTAAAGTCGGGGAAGGAGAAGAAGAGTGGATATCCTCAAATCAAGATGGTAAAGTCAGGGTAGGAGAAGAAGAATGGATGTTCTCATGAATCAAGTTGGTAAGGTCGGGGTAGGAGAGGAAGAATGGATATTCTCGAATCAAGTTGGTAAAGTCGCTGTAGAAGAAGAATAATGGATATTCTCATGAATCAAGTTGGAAAAGTCGGGGTAGAAGAAGAATGGATATTCTCAGGAATCACAAGTTGGTAAGGTCGGGGAAGGAAAAGAAGAGTGGATATTCTCCTGAAACACGTTGGTAAGGTCGGGGAAGGAGAAGAAGGATAGATGTTCTCATGAATGAAGCTGGTAAGGTCGGGGAAGAAGAATTGATGTTCTCATGCATCAGATCGTACAGGACCAGAGAAAAGGAAGGAGAATGATAATCTCATGAATAAGGTTAGTAAAGACTGGCAACAAGAGGAACCAATGTTCATGCCCATTACGACCAGTCAGAAAAGGCAGGATAAATACGCGAAGTGTTTCTTCGAACAGGATTCAGGTTAACAAAGTCAAAGAAGAAAAATTATAACCTCACGAATGAGGTTAGTAAAGCCATGAAACAAGAGCAAGAAAATATACTGACGGAAACAAATAACGGTAAACATATAAGTACGAGTGTTCACTTACACTGCAATATATTGGCATGGCATGAAACCCGGGAAAGGTATCGACACACATGCACGTGCATGTGTTCTTTTATTCCCTTCCATTAGGATACCTTCTCATGAATCAGTGGCAGATTAATAACAAACACGCGCATATTAAACACGGAAATATAGGCATGCGTATATGTATCGACACACAGGCCACTGCTCAATACAATTTGGATTGCACTTAACTCTACACTGGGAAGTGAAAACATACACCTCCCAGTTAATTTTATCATGACATTTCGACTGACTGTGCCCCAGTTTGGCGGTACCATACCGAAAACATGAACTGGCGTAAGGTCATCATTCAGAGAACCCTTCCTCGTTAATTCACAACGTCCAAAAATAAAACGAATCACGTAATACACAACTTGTAGTGTTTTTTATGCGTAATTAGATTTAAAAGATTTAAAAATAGGTATATTGCGTCCCCACCACTGCTAATAGATATCTATGACAAGTTTTCTTTGAAAATCAATGAACTTGTGTTTTGTGGCACACAAATAACGATCATGTGGTCGCTAAATTATTTTTCCAATTCCATTTATTGTTACATATTTATGAATTACCGAGTCACTTTTTTTCAAACTATTGCAAAAATGAATGGTAGTTTAATAGATCATATGAAAATTAACCATAGTTCTTTCCACTTGAATTTACATTTGTAAAAGTCTTTCTCGGTAACTTTCGGATCCGCCATCTCTGTTTACATCCATTGTTGGATACGTATTATTCAGAAGACATCTGAAGTACAATTTATTTATTAATTTTATTTACAATAGTATGTCTTTGCATTACAAGTTAAATATTTATTCGGAGTTTGGAGAAAGATCAACAGCACCTTGGCTTCAGATTCATTTTCATGATTCACTTGCTGGAATAGGACTATTGTTTGTTTGTTTGTTTTTATTGAGTAAAAGTTTGAAAATAAAATAACTTTAATTGCAGCTCTGTAGTCAAAGAAGAACGTTTCATGTCGACCACCAGTTAGTTGGTTTCATCAGTAGAATGTGCACATATGGATTACCATGCATTGTATGTAGCTTCCTTCAACTTTAATGAATATCCGAGTTTCTTTTCCAATTATGCGTTTCTTTGATACACCTTTTCTCTTTGGATAACTCTTGAAAAGAAAGTAAAACTCCTCTAACAGATATTCGTGGCCAATTTGGCACGGTAGAAATTAAAAATCGCTTAAAGGCGATATGGTGATTCCCATATATTGTAGCTTGATATAAAACGAAATAAACAACTGTGTATATGCTTTCCCTGTTTTCCTTTTTTTAAAATATCATCCAAGAAGTGATAATGGCACTACGATATATGAGCAAAAGAATGAGAGAGTGAGTATGACTATAGGCCGCTCTTAGCAATATTCCAGCAATATCATCGCCAGGGACACCAGACATGGGCTTCACACATTGTATCCATGTGGGGAGTCGAACCCTGGTTCTCAGTGAACTACTAACCACTAGACTACCACAGTCTCAGATGTCCACCTTCGTTCCTGCTGACGAACCAAAGAACATCCGTCGAACCAGAAATGGGCTTCAAACTGTGCCCATGTGAGAATCGATCCCGGGTTTTCAGTGTGACGAAAGAACGCTTTAACCCCCCGGCTACCCCATCGCCCCGATATAAGCAAACGAAAGAGAACTGCCATCCCGTTACTGTCTAGAGACATAAGATCCGAAGTGCTCGTAGGCTAAAGAAAGATTATATCCTAAAACCTTTGCTGACGTCGCGTGGATAATCATCTCTAAAGTCTAAATACAGATCGTTATTGCAAAAGAACACCACCGTCAGTCTCGATTAAAGTCAGAAATAAATTTTCATGCATGACAGAACATGATTCTCAAAATATGTTGCCTACCACGACTGTGGGCGTCACTGGGCGTCACTACTCTTAATGTGGGTGTCACAGTAATAACACAATACATATACTGTAACTTTCCACGACTATTACGTTAGATCATGTGGTGTCACAACTTTACATATCATATATATCAAGGTACATATTCATATCGTGGTAGAACGATACAATATCGGTCTGTCATCTGGTCCATTACAAACTGGATCCGCATGGTTGTGTTTCATTTCTAGCCGTCACGATTATTCTTGTCGGTACCATGAGTCGATGATTTTGGCTTATGAACCGTTCTGACCAATATTTTAGAAGTTTCACCTTTATGAGAAAGACAAAAACGACATGATGAAAGTCTGGGGCCTTTGCCTGTTTGGGCAAGCTCCTCACCACGGAATGAAATCATGGCTTCCAGGAATTCGTACCACAGACTATAGATCTGTCCCAATGAAAGAATCATATGATAGTTTGAAGTTCAATGCTGCACTCAGAAATATTCCAGCTACATGAAAGCGGCTTTCCAATAATGGAGTCCGAATCAGACAATCCAGTGATTGATCATATAAATGAATACCGACGTAAAGATCGATAACACAGCAAGTGAGTTTCTTTTGTGTAATATACAATTGGCGAAACAGAAGAAATCCATATTTCCGAGCAAGCAATCTTGATGAGGCGGCCACACGTTCACTACGTGAGTCAAGGCTTACAGTGGCCATAACTCATACCCAACAATTTATACATGTGCTTTAGTTTAAGACCCTATCATTTGTACACATCACAGAGTGTATGTATGCACAATCCGCTTTCTGATATGTGGCTAATCCCCAATTACGACTTGTTTCACAGAATAATTGGCCTTCCTGGCCTAGTGTCCGAGCTATCAGTACTGATCTTCCCGTCCGCGCGTCATATTTATTCATGGGCTAGCTTTTAGTATAACCCAAGCTTCGGGCTGTCGGGATTCTCGAACAAGGCCCTATTTTCATTCCTGAGGGATTTGGACTTGATCGACAGCAAGGGAAAACAAACTTCCATTTTAGATCTCACGGCTTGGCCGATGTAATTGCGTTGGTGTTCGGGAATAACGGTATTCTGTTACATACATATGTTTTACGATTAGTGGATATTGGCTTTCCATTGCAGTTACCTCCCTTCATACTGTACCACCGTGAGTGCTGCTTCGTCCACCGATCTGCACACTGTTGGGGGTTGGAGTCGACACGAGACGGGCATGACTGTCAGTTGTCGGAAGCTGCAGACAGACACGTTGTCTGGGAGATCAGGCGCAGATATGATGTCGTTGTTGAAGGAGATGTGGTGGTGATTTGTGTTGCAGATGGAGCAGCAGATCATAGCATTAATAAATGTTGTCGATTTTTGATAATGCATAAATGAAAATGTCCATATGATTCTGAATCGTGCCCACAGGAACAGGAGCACTTACAGAACACACATTTCCGTACTCGCGTATTGCTGTGAAAAGAAAACAGTTAGTACCAAATGCCCGGATGCATTATTTACAGATCTGTCCTGTATTGGTGCCTGGCTGCCAAGCAACTTCTTCAACAGGTGATCAGTATCCTAGAGGTCAGTCTCGAAGGTTTGGTTGGCTGCATATCCTGAACTATGGGCTTGATGGGTTCCGTTCCGCAAAACGACCGCAGCGCTAAGATGGTCGTTAAATGGTGTAACATGGCAGACTTTGTACAAATGTCGCTCTGTGGAAGGGTGAGTGTGTCAGCGTATTTTCACGCTTTAACGGAAGTATACTATTTCATTATCTGAAAGTGAAAATTGGATGAGACAAACCACATTGTAAAAACATGCGTTTAGATCATGAACGCAAGCCAAACACGACCCTGTGCCTTAATAGTGACAGATGTAGGATACTGATGGGATGGTAAAAGGGTCTGAATGACGAAAAGACTGGGTTCCGAGTATACCCTTCATGTCCACTGAAGGTAATTTATAAAAAAGCCACTCACTCACTCACCCACCCACTCTGATTCCAACAACCACTCACTCACTCACTCACCCACTCACTTTGATTCCAACTTTGACTGCGACCCTAATATCTATAATATTGATGTCCTTTACTGTGGCACAAAACAGCAATCATTCACTTTGCTCATTCTTTAGTTTGTGTTATCATATGGCGCACCGACAATAAACACATAACATCAAACATAGTTCATCGACCTCAGTATGCTTGTAAGTCCAAAAGGTTACCTCTACTGACGCTTCACTAATTTGAACATATATGATCTGATTGTGATTGCACCCCATCAGCCGCAAACCAAGTAACGTCAGGTTCATTAAGCTCAATCTGTGGCAGCATTAACGTCTTCAGCTTGAAGCTATACCCTTAATATCACCCAACGCTTAGCGTCAGCTTTCTTTTACTGCCAGGTCAGCTTGTTCGGACATAACAACGGCTATGTTCTGGAACCTGTTTAATCCAGACAAGTGGGACCGGTTAAACGGGCTTCCGCTAGAACCGGAAATGAAGTCAACCACGGTTACATTTATTCTATCCCCGTGCAGTGGTAATAAATGCAAAGAACGATTTCGGACGCGACTAGGTAGCTTTACGCTCTCCTAGAGGTGGCTGAATTAACTTTCATTTTATTCAAATCATCAAACAGAATTAGCTTGTAGTGTGGTGTGTCATTTTGTTGGCGAAGGAAAGAGAGAGAGGTGAACACTATGAGTTCAGGTCTCGTAGTCGGGTAGGTAACAGCCATAAATACGCCAACAATTATGCATCCATTACCCCCACTGCTCAATTCTATTTCCAATTCTTACATTAACTGTTCACTTTATTATTGAGATCACATCTGCCTTTCTTAGTACTAATAATTTCTATTCGAACTTCTACAGCTGTACTTCCACGTCTCTTCTTCCTCTTGTCCAGCTTTGCCTTCACTTGTGCAGCTCTAATTTCACAGCGGTAATGTCTGCAGCTGTAGTTTCACGTATGCAGCGCTAGCAGCGCTAGTTTCACGTCTGCATCACTAGTTTCAGGTCTGCAGCTCTACTTTCACATCTGCAAAGCTAGTTTCACGTCCGCAGCACTAGTTTTGCACCCACAGCTCTATATTCATGTCTGCAGCTGTACTTTCACGTCTGGCGCTTCCACATCTTCACCTCTACTTGCACTTTTAAGTTCTATTTCTCAGATTCACTCCCTAGTCTAAAGCTCTTCTTCCACTTCTGTTGTTCCTCTTCCACCTATTCAACAAGGTCTCTTCTTTCGCTCATGCAATCAGGACCCCGTTTCAAAAAACTCTCGTAAGCCTAAGATCTCGTAACCTTTCTCGTAGCATTCGTACTTCCTGTACTGCAACATAGGGAGACATCATAGGCTTACGAGAGTTTAGTGAAACGGGGCCCAGGTGCCTATTTTCACTCTTGCTTCGGGGGTGAGTATGGTTTTACTCATCCTACAGATCTATTCCAGCAACAGAGGAATGTGCATTGATTGTCAGTTCATAGTCCCAACAGAGACCCAAGTGTAACGGACACCAGAAAAACCGACATGCGAAAAGAAAGATAACATGTACACGAGAAGGTAAGCGGATGAAATGCATGTAAGGCATATTCATTGTTTAGTGTGAATTTGTTTCATTTCAAATAACTCTCCGAAAATGATTTTTTCCATCTGTCATCAAAACGTTTGCAGAGAGGTTTGATAAGAGATTCCTTGGTCGATATTTCGCGACCTTTTCTTATGACTGAAAAACGCAGTGTCACTTTTATCATTTTTAACTCTTTTGTCCTCTTCTCGTTCCTAAACATCAAAATATATAGGCTTCAGTATAAGAGCTGGTGCTTAAAGATAATTGCATGGCAAAAAAAAATAATATCTACTTTGCTTATGACATCCTCGTTCATTTCATATATTTTGAAAGCTGTAATTTGGTTGGGTCGATATTGCATGTCTACTCTAACGTCCTCGCGATGCAAGTTCCCTGCTTTGAATGCTGTCTTCATGTAATGCCCGTCATAGTGGTATTACCCTCTGGGGGTTGCAATTTCGGATTTGTCACTCAGTTGTGCTGGAACGTGTTTTCTGCGTTTGAATATATGAGCTGTTATTAGTAAAGATCTTACGCGAGAGGTTGACGAGATGTCACCTTGACCTTCAGTTGATCGACGTAAACGATCAATCTAAATTAAGGAATGGGCATTTGTGTATATCTTTTAGTCCGTGCTTAATGTTCTCTTCTTGTTATCGCAAACCGGCTGTTAAAGTGCACTTTCTGTATCTGATGTATCACCATTACGCCGATGATAAATTCAAGCTAAATATGTATGATATTAACGAATATTTTCTTCGCTGTATGGACATGGACACATTTATGGTATTTGAATACTTTAACCTTGAATACTTGCTGGACCTTAAATATTTGTTGTTGGGAGGAAGGACGTGTGTGTGTATGGGTTGTGTGGGTAGGGGGTGAGGGAAGAGTGGGGGTGGGGCAAGAGTGGGGGTTAGGGCGAGGGTGTGGAGGTTAGAGGTCTTCATTGTCTTTACTCATAATAAGATTCCATCGTATGTAAGAGTGAAGTGAGTGATTTTACATTACATAGTCCTCAGCAGAATTATGGTGTAGGAGGAAAGTGCAGTTCGTAGAGTGAGTGAGTGAGTGAGTGGTTTTACGCCACCTTTAGGAATATCCCAGCAATATCACGGCGCGGGACACCAGACATGGGCTTCACACATGGTACCCATACGGGGAATCGAACCAGGACCTTTGACTTGACGAACGAACGCTTTAACGTCTAAGCTACCCTACTGCCCTACTAACTGTGATGGAGTAAGACTAGTCGCAGAGAATAGGAGCGATAGTAATACTAATGGTGACCATTTATTGTGCACTTGTGCCAAGGACCATCATCTGACATAGTCTAGCATAACCTTACATGATGTTCTTCCGTCTCCCTATCATGACATCGAAAGGAATGTAAACATTTCCCTGTTTCCTGACGACCAGGTAACCCAATTATGTTGCCATATACGGTACTAAATGAAATCATTACCCTAGGTAATGTTCCAATGCTTCCGTTTCCCTTTCATGACAAATATGTATTTCTACCCACTTCCCTGTATGAACATTAGGACCCGTGAAGATCCGGGGCACAACAGGCCTTCGGCAACCCATGCTTGCCATGGAAGGTGACTATAATTGTAGTAAGAGGTGACTAACGGGATCGGGTGGACAGGATCGTTGACTTAGTTCTTGTCATCGGTTCCCAATTGTGCAGATCGATGCTCATGCTGTTGATCACTGGATTGTCTGGTCCAAACTCGATTATTTACAGACCGCCGCCATATAGCTGGAATATTGCTTAGTGCGGCATAAAACTAAACTCACTCACTCACTACGAACATTAGGCGCATTTATGTTGTTTTGATACTTGTACCACATATAGTTGTTGTTTTAGGTTTATAATGATATTTTGTTGGTATGTATTAGTGAATCGCCATTATATTTGACGCTGCCTTCAGAATCATCATCAAGTACGTGTGGGAGGAAATTGCAAGTCGCAGCGACAAGAAGTCAATAATGATGACTATTTCTTATGCACCTTTGCACAAAATCATTACGTGACATAGCCCGGCCGCAATTATCAACGTTACATCATGTCCAAATGCTTCTGTCTCCCCAACATGACAAATTACAGTCTGTACCCACCTACCTGTGTTAGGAATATAGCAATGAAATCATTGCCCGAGGCATCATTAAGTAGCGGAATTAACCGAAATGGCCCGACAGGTAAAGGAATAGGCCGAGCTGGTCCGAACGTATGTAGCTACTGACAAGTGCGTTCAAGTCCCCTTCAAATTCTACAAATGGACTCTGGGACCCCGGGGTCATGATAGAGGCATATTTATTCGGATGATGATTCCTCCTAGTCCAATATCCCGTGTGCAGGTGGCCGAATAACTGTTACAATTCAAGTATTTATCCTTCCCGTCAGAAGGCGCAAAGTAAGTCCGCACTAATAGCCGTTCGATCATAATTGTGTTCTATATTCATTTTCGAACATCGATTCCAACGGCGGACATTTCGGAGAGTCACTTTAGTAGGATTGGTGAGTTATTTCTAGAAATGTCTGACGAGTCCCGCCAGTTGTAGTAATTCCTCGCAATGTCTCGAGTATGATTGCATGAAGGGCGATAAAGGGCGATAACCCTTGTTCAGTCAGAGAGCGCATTGTACAATAACAAAGTACCAAAGAGATTTCGGTGATATAAACAAAATTGGGCCACGTTACCATAAATGAAATTGTTAAATTACAGGCGACTTGCCAACAAATTACCCGCGACTTGACGCGTTGCCGGGGTGTTCGTGAGAACAGGTCTTGTTAGACTCGAGAAGAAGGCTTTGACGAGAGGGTGCGACAAAAACATGCAATTTGTGAAGGCAATGGCGGAAGACAGCAAGACGATGTCAATCAGACCTCAAGTGTGTGGCTTCGATTTGCCAGAGAGGACGGTAAAGAAAATCTTCCAAACTTATCCGTCAGGTAGTCGGGTAAATAATGGTCGCAGTCTGGCGACAGTCGGGGAGAGAAAAGATGGCACTATCAACAAAATGACCACTGACACTCTTTCTCTTGGACAAATAGCCAATCAAAGCCACTATTGACCATTATGTCCTTGACATTTGTCGTGGGAAGACAAATGAACAATACGCATGCCGCGGCATTTGTAAATCTACATTATATAAATTCCACTAACAGCTAATGAGTGAGTGAGTTTACTTTTTACGGCACATTGAGCAATATTCCAGCAATATCACGAAGGGTGACACCTGAAATGGACTTCACGCTTTGTACCTGTGTGGGGAGTCGAACCCGGGTCTTCGACGTGACAAAGGAACGCCTTAAACACTAGGCAACGCCACCATCCCTTTCAAAAGAACAGTGCATACATCACGCCGGTGATGTATTCCAACCTCCAATACCCTCTTCGTTCTAAGGAAACAAGTGCATACCAAACCGTTACGGGACATGCAATAACATATGTATAATTATAATTGATGAATATGTAACGTTATACAATGTACCTTTTTGCTGCCACTTTTATTTCACTCATAGCTCAGAATCATAAACAGAAGTGGATATCATGTAGGGTTATTGATTGTTTACATGATATATAGTCAAAAATACAAAATCTGATTCACACACACACACACACACACACACACACACACACACACACACACATTACATGCACAGTTTAAATGAACCAGGGCCTTTATTCTCGAAGGGTAGCCCTAAGAATTCCTAACTTTGGTCGTAGCCAATATGTTAAGAATGGGCTTAAGACGTTCGTACCGCTACGACATCCGCAAGCCAGTTATAAACCATTGTGGATTGGGACCCAGGGCCAGATAGGAGTAATTATGATTACTTCAGTAAGATGCATATGCTCAATCTGAATCTAAAACAAATAATGGTACAGCAATACCAGTCAAGCCTACCCATGTATACAGAACACACACAGATCTAACTGTACGGGGCATTGATAAACAAAGGATTCTCAACGCTGAAACATTTTCATGAAAGGTCATCCTTTCAAGTAAATGATGTGAAAATCTATGGGTAACTTTCCGAGGCGCACCGTTATCGTAACTCAAGCTGATGTTCAAAATCCCTACTTCATTTCTGAAACGTTCTGTGGTCTAATCCCAAGCTGATGGTGTGAAAACCTACATGTTAACCCTCTTAAAGTTACTCAAGTCATCACTCCAGCACATATAAAAACCTGTTTGTTAACTTAGTCGTACGTCAAACCGACGGTCTAAAAACAATTGCTTTCCTTCTGCAGCTCAAGCCAAAGGTATGAAACTACTTGTTATCCCTTGGAAGCTAACTCCAGGGATACCTCCAGCTGATAACATAAACGTACTACTTGACGACTACTTCGGCATTTAAGGGTCTTGACATTACTGAACAATCGTAGAGGTCTCCCCGTCCAATTACATGATTACTTGCTTTCTTTATGACTTCTTATTAGCGACCGGAAGTAATGATATTAACTTAACATAGTGTAGTTAATGCACTTAGGCCCCGAGTGTTTCGTCTTCCATAGTCTAGGGTCTGTGGAGAACTGTTTAAGCAAATGTAGGGTTGATAAGGAAATTGTTGTCTTTGGCGGGTCAAGTGAAGCTTACTCTGGGCCAGGGAACTCTCCTCTTCCCTTGACAGAAAAACTATAATTACACGCTTGATTGAGTCCGCCATTCATCATTGTTTTATCTCGGGGAAACGCAGACATTGCTAAAATAGACGTCTCTCACAGAGTCGATCCACCCAAGGTCAGAGAACAATCTGATTTAAAGGTAATACAGAGGTTACAGCCTCAATTGCTCTCTTTACCATAGCAATTTGCTAGCTAGTTGAAGACACTGCAGAGGAAATATATGCATATGGCAATAAGTCCTGTGTAAAGACAAATGAAAGGATTCAAAGCTAATAACATTGCGTGCAACAGGAGCGGTGGTCTGTAGCTTGTTCTGAGGAGATGCTTTCATTATCTGTCAGG
Source organism: Haliotis asinina (assembly GCF_037392515.1). Classification (NCBI taxonomy): domain Eukaryota; kingdom Metazoa; phylum Mollusca; class Gastropoda; order Lepetellida; family Haliotidae; genus Haliotis; species Haliotis asinina. The sequence goes on along the minus strand of NC_090294.1, from coordinate 11,606,817 downwards.
GTAGCTGTCGCGGGTTTGACTCTCGATGGCTTCCAAGTTATGTGTTTTGGTCTCGCTGCACGGTGATATCGCGGGACTAAACCATTAATTATTATGTGTGCAAAAGTACGGCAGCTTGAATGTATGACCTGGGTCATGGTCGATGAAGGAGTAAAGAAATGGAGTTACACAAACACAGTTTTTAATCGAATCTATTTCAGATGACATTCAGAGTACGCGAATCCAGAGGGAACCGAGTGAACTTTTTGAGGATTACCCAAAAACTGCATGTGCTTTTAGGCCTTTCCGCGGAGCGTTCTCCTTTTCGGGTATCGTTTTGTTGTATGACCCAATCTTGATGGGAGAAAAAGCTTCTGCTTATTCGCATGGATTTTTAATAGATTCCTCACATGCTAGTGAAAGGATTTGAAGAAGACGCTCCACAAATCCGTAGAAATAGTACAGTAACAGCTTAATAGTATAGTTTTCTACAGTTTAGAATATCAAGCGAAATTGTGGAGTGGGGTGAGTTTAGTTTTATGCCGCCTTCCTGAAATAGCACAGCGGGTGGTGTGGAGAAGTGCCTGTAAGGTATCTGAAGTCCTGTGCACGCTGTACAGAGACAGGAAGTTGGGAAACAGACTGTAAAATTGAAGACTGTATCTTTAAAGTTGACCAAAATCCTGTTCTGTTTTCAGAAAGGCAAAAAGGCCGTATTTCATTGTTAAATAGCCACTGGTCAATTTACTAACGGCCAGGAACCTACTGCAAGTGACATGGCCATGGTGTTGAGCTGGATGTTGAGACACGGAATTACGGAACAGACGGCTAATTGATGATTGTAAGTTTAAACAAACAAAAGACCTGTTCTAGTTCGTGGAAGGCAAAAAGACTGGATTCCCTTGTAAGGTGGCTATTCGTCAATTTACTGACCGCCAGGAACCTCCTACAAGGAACATTATCTTACCTCGCACGTGACTGTCGCTTTCTGATTGGCTAAGCTCTATTTTATTATTTTTCAATGGACTCCGCTAACAGGCGATGTATTATTTTCACTGTTCACCGCTGGGAATTCCGAACTCTTCTGGTGCGTCACGGTAGTACTTTTTTATCTCGAATAGCATTGAATCACGCATCAAGTAAGCAATGTTTTGCGATTGAAAATCGATGGAAGATAACTCTACATCTGTTTACCTTGTGTCGTCTGCAAAATGGCGATTCGCCTCGCATTCAACAGAAGTGCTTCAAACAGTTCAGAATCAAAATTCAGGTGTTCGGTAAGGTAAATACGTTGTTCAGTGGTCCCTCAGGGTCAATGGGCTCATGTACCCGAGCCCTGCGGGTTCGGGGAACATAAACAAACCTCGAGTGTACATGAGCCCATGGCCCCCTCGCGAACCACTTACACTGTTAAGGTTATGGATCCTGGCTTCCTCCGCCTTATGCTCTATTCCAAGGTAAGCATGTACCACAACGACCCTCGCAGCACTGTTGGTATTATTTCTTTGAAATGCCTCGGTATTAAGTAATGTCGGTATCCATGGCTCCCACTCTCGGATTTTACCGGTATTTGCAAACTAAGGCAGCAGCGTCTATGACCCGTGACCAGGATATACTAAATTTGCACCTATATTCCGGAACGAAAATAAACCATTTCATATGGATACTGGTTGTATTTTCAGACAGGTTTGTTTAGCAAAGGAGTTATGTGTACAGAAAGAACCAATACTGGTAACAGGAGCCTTTGAGGTGTTTTTCAAACTGTTAGAAGTAAACACAGGGGTATGCGGTCTGCAAGAAATGCTACTTATTCACCAAGACTCATGTAGGTAAATAGAGGAAGAAAACTGAGATGTGGGTGCACAGGGTTCAGACGAAGCTACTTCTATGCTGCAGGAACTAAAGCCATTATTGCCAGGAATTTGACCAATTTCATGTTCACTGAATATTTGTACTAGGTTGTATCGGTGCATGCAGGTGTAAACCACTAAGATAGACTTCTCATACCTTGGAAACTTAATCACGATTTGATTTATATTGATTTAATTGCGATATTCAATCCCACCGTATTCATTTCACGTTTGTGGTGTTATGATGACCCTCGTTACATTGCACACAGGAAACGTGGTCAACTTTGACAATCGTTTCTGATTACCTTATGAAAAACATTTGTTTAATCAAGAAAACACATACGTCAGGTCCGGCGAAAGATTCTTTTATTTCTGGCAGACGTTAACAAGAGAGTATCGCAATGTGCGAAATATATCTACAAGTACAGAGAAACATTATGTCGTTGATCATTATACCTTTGGTGACACCGACATTAAATGCGACAGTGTTTGTCAGTCAAAGGTATGGGCGATTAACTTTTCTGATTTTAAGATTCTGTCCAGAAGTCTATTTTTATCTGATCATTTATGTTGTAACACAAAATAATTACACTACATCTAAAGCGAATAAGCGTTAATTGACATTATGAAGAATCTTGCTATGACTTATGCAACCTAAGTTAAAGTATTACACATACTGTTTATCTTAAACCTGTGCATTTACACGTTAACCAGCTGTGGGTTGAGGAGTCTGAAGAAGTTCTTATTAACCCCTCCCTCTGTTTCTGTCAATATGTTTGGATTTCCGAGTCAGGACAGGTCTCCAGTAATCGATATAATTGTCGAACGAAATAAAAACCGGGTGTGCCATTATATCCAAACGGTTCCCACGGTAACAACGGCATGCTAGATCGTCTCTCATTCTATCAACTACCAAAGTCTTTGCTTTCAAGTTCGTTTACCTACAACTTTTATACCTGGAGACACACACACACACACGCACGCATTCACACAATACAATACACACAGACATACGCACGTACACACACGACCCTTTTTCATCACAATAATAAGGAATGCACAATAACATTTAGAAAACTGTTAAATGTGACACATGTTATTTGTCGTGTTCCATGTGTTTCTTGTACTTTTAGTTGGAATCAACACTGGGTGAGTAAGGCATCTAGTTAACCCACTCACTCACTCTGGCTTCCCAGAAACGGAATTCTGATAACAGATATTCCAAGTAAATTTTGTGCACGTCTCGGACAAATGTACATTGACACGGCTCCCATGGGTGAAAAAGGTGTTCAGGGTATGCCCTACGCTGTCAGTCCAGCATGTGCCTGTTCATCCAAGCTTTCCACAGCAATGTTCCAGTTCTTTGACAGCGTTCTGTAAACAACAGAGTCACCACCACACAATCCAGTAACTGACATCATAAACATCAAATTATACCACGCACCATACCAAGTCATTAATCCTAATAATGGATTCTTCCGATGTGTTTGGAGTGAGTGTGTGTAAATTTGGTTTTAACCCGCTTTCAGCAATATTCCAGCACTATTGCGGCGGGGGACACCAGAAATGGGCTTCACATATTGTACCCATGTGGGGAATCGAACCCGGACGGTTGGTGTGACGAGCGAAATCTTTAGCCACTGGGCTACCTCATCGACCTTTATAGCGATGTAGCTATGGGAAGGAGTATGTCACTTGGTCACATTGTCTGTCCCACAAAACTGTGCAAAAAGTAACAAAGCCAACTATAAAACAATATATTGACCATATTGTCGCTCCAACAGACATGCGCTAACACATAGGGCAACACGACAATGACATTCATCATTACCACTACTTGGCGAGTCCCAAAATATTCAAAGCCAACAATGTAAGCGTTGGGGGAGGGGAAAGTTTTGACTTGGCAAAATCTACATCGCCTTTATAGGACGTTAAGATGGCAAAAAGGTTACCCAATGTCTAGTTCATGTAGAAAAAATATTTGTTGATATCCCAAATACCGCTATATATCCTTAAGCTGCAGGAAGCTTCCATTTTAGCTTGCAAGGTTTCTACAGACGTGTAGAAGGTCTTATGCAAAGCATTTCACTAGCATCTGTTGAGTCGCTTCCAAAATCAAAGCAAACAACGATAAGCTCTCCCCCAACAGTAGTGGGTCATATACCGAAAAACAGCGAAAAGAAGAACGCTCTGCAAAAAGACCTATAAATACATACAGTTTGGGGGACAATTTTGCTCCGAATTTAAAATTTTAGATCTTCACAAACATGAATTCATTATTTGTAAATTCATACCAAAAACAAGTATCAGAGTCAGACTGTTTGATTAACTCGTATCAAAACATTCCTCGTGTGCTCAAAGTCGTCAGTTAATCTTCATACGTCAGTCTGGTCTTTTGTGCCCAAGATTCTTCACAATTTCACCGAGTGTACGGAATTATGAAATATCAGAAGTTTAGTCAGACATTCTGCTTTGAAGATACAAAGATACGAGAATTGTATCAATACTGCAAGAATCGAACAAAAAAAAGAGAACCAGAAAAAGACATTAATGTCCAATTTCTATGTGTCTCATATCTGTCATGCCTTTGAAGAACTTCAATGGTCATTTGGTCTATTGTGTCTACTGGTGGATGACGTGCCAAGGTGGATGCAGGGAAAGTACACGGTGGGCCACAAGTAATTACATCAAGTCACGTAAGTAGCGGGATGCAGCACCACCAGGACTGTATACGTGTGCCACGACAACGACGTCTAATTCAGACCCTGTGAACACACCGTTTGGGTGATGACACACTCACCTTTTCGTCGTTAAACAGCTTGGCGTGTGTGTCTGTAATTGCACCCCTGTATGCTATATACAGGGTGATATTGACTATTATTTTATGACGCATTTATCCAGCCATGTAAGACTTTTCGTAAGTGGTGGTTGACAGAATGAGAGACGATCTCATATGCCATTGGGATCTTAAGTCAAACCCGGTCTTTATCCACAATTACAACGATTACTGACGACCAGTTCTGACTCGGAAATCCAAACTGTCTAACACTAACCGACGGTGAATACCAAGGACTTCAGACCCTTAACCCAAAACTGGTTAACGCGTAAATACATAGGTTTAAGGCAGGTTTAAGTGCACTACATTAACTTAGGACGCACTCAAGCAGGATACTTCATAATGTCAAGTGTGACGTTATTAACGCTCCTCGGATAAATAACCGTCAGATACAGTGTAAGTACTGTACTTAATGTTGTGTCTCAACATGAAATAGCCAGGTAAAAATAAACTCCCGTCTTTGTAAAGACTTTTATTTATCTTCACACGCGTTATTTCAGTCTGTCTGTTTAAACGCGTGGCGTAATTACACAAAGTACCTTGAGCGCCATTTAGAAGCTGTGTAACATCACACGGTATGATTGATCAACGTCTTTAATAAAGGTCTCTGCAGTTGTTAACAGAGAAGTTAATCGTCCATTACCTTGACTGACTAACCATTCGTTTCCAGTGTCCTCGTCACCAACCATATAATGATCTGATTCAGTGTATTTCGTAGCAAATATATTTGTCAAATTGCGGCACTCTCTTGTATAAGTCTGCTAGAACTTAAGACATATTTCGTTGGGTCTGGCATAATTATTCTCTTTATTAAACAGAAATTCCATAAAATAATCAGAAAAGATTGTCAAAGTTGACCACGTTTCCTATGTGCAGGGTAACGAGGGTCATCATAACACCACAAACGTAAAATTAATATAGAGAGGGATTGTAATTCATATTAATTAATTTTCTAAGCTATATGATGTCTATATCTCCTTGGCTTACACCTGCATGCAACCTAGTACAAATATTCAGTGAACATGAAATTGGTCAAATTCCTGGCAGTAATGGCTTTAGTTCCTACAGCATAGAAGTAGCTTCGTCTGAACCCTGTGCACCCACATATCTGTTTTACATTGCCATGCCAAGTTTTCTTCCTCTATTTACCTACATGAGTCTTGGTGAATAAGTAGCATTTCTTGCAGACCGCATACCCCTGTGTTTACTTCTAACAGTTTGAAAAACACCACAAAGGCTCCTGTTATTGGTTCTTTCTGTAAACATAACTCCTTTGCTAAACAAACTTGTCTGAAAATACAACCAGTATCCATATGAAATGGTTTATTTTCGTTCCGGAATATAGGTGCAAATTTAGTATATCCTGGTCACGGGTCATAGACGCTGCTGCCTTAGTTTGCAAATACCGGTAAAATCCGAGAGTGGGAGCCATGGATACCGACTTTACTTAATACCGAGGTATTTCAAACAAACAATATCATTAGTGCTGCGAGGGTCGTTGTGGTACATGCTCATCTTGGGATAGAGCATAACGCAGAAGAAACGTAGACTCAGAAACATGACTGGTCGACGGGAAGTTAAGATATAAATTGTGGATTAACCAAAATACGACTGAACATTACAATTCTTGTGATTACACCATTGTTTATATACAATGCAATATGGATTTGTGTGTCATGTCCAGTGTCATTTCCTGTTTTAAATTACACCATATAACCCTATGTTTATTTTTTCATTAGGTGAGCATGTGGCTTGACTGCAAACACTGACCTTTTCGTGACCACGTGTTTAAGTATGAGCCATAGTTACATGCTCGTGATTTCGTCTGTGTTTTGGATCTGTCGCTCTTAATCAGGAATGTAGAACAAACGTTCGGCCTGTACTCTTCAGGAGCTCCATAGTCTCTCCGTCTTTAGGGGCGGTGGGATAGTTGTCACGCCAAAAAGCCGGGTTCGATTCTCCACTTGGGTTCAATATGTGCCCATTACTGGTGTCCCCCGTGGTGATATTGCTGGAATATTACTAAAAGCGGCGAAAAAACAAATTAACTCGCTAACTCTCCGACATTGTGATAAATTATTGAAATTATATGACAAATTATAAATTATTTGCTTCGACATGTTAGATTATGGCAATATATGTGGTGAATAAATTCACAAATGGCATATTTCGATGCTCGAGAAAGTCTTCCTGAAACTTCCTTGAACATGAATGTATGAACATTCTGTTGTTAACAACTGTTTTCTCCCATGCTTGATAGCATACGTTCAGTTCATGTGGATACAGTTGAGAGTTTTACCACATGCTGGCTGAATGCCAATACCTGTACATTTTCTCTCTCTTCTCATTGTTTTGCCACTTATCTACAGTCTATTTGTGTTTCAATGTCTTCCACATAACTACATAGCGTCCAGAAAGTTAATTTTGCTACAGGAGCGTGGTTAAAGAGATGCAGTCGAGCTAAAATATTTCGACTGAAAGGACTAAATGAACGTTTTTCATCGTCGGTATAATCTCCCATTATCCATAAATATACCTTAGTCGAAAGGGTTTCATATTTCTACAATCACATTATGTATTTCTAATGAAATACATGTGCTATTTGGGTAATATTGGTCGTATTAATTCAATGAACTGTGTGACTTCCATGTCTTCTCAATCACCATTCAGTGCTATTATCCTGTATCATTGTCCTATCATAACCCACCAGGGTCGCTTACACTTGAATTAATTCCTGGCTTCTGTTTGATCACTGCACTTACCAGTCAACGCCAGTTAACCACTGGCTTCCCTTGTTAACTTCACCATTGTCATGTTATTACTATGACTGTTATGCATGTACTTCTGAAGCTATTCGCATCTTAATTGCATTCCTTTAAAACAGTCTGTATTTATATAATTCACCTGTAAAACTTCACAATGCCGCTCAAATACATCATCAACATTTTGGTGTCGTGTGGTAAATGAGTTTTTTTAAGGAAGGATGACAATGTATGAAATGAACAGTTTCTTTATTGCTTGTTCATCCGTACACTGTCACCCTGCCTTACTGCCCCGACTTACAAATGCCTCTCAAAGAAGTCAGAGAGTTTTTGTTTCAATTTCAAAATGTTTCAAAATGTATCAGCATAAGAACATCATTTGTAATGAATATTTCAAAGAGTTTCCACTGAGGTTGGTAACATCCCCTCAATATACATAATATTATGTTGAACAAATGTTACCAGACTCAGAGGAAGTTCTTTGAAAGACACTGAGCGTTGCCAAGCGGTTACTTAATTGAGTAATGTCTTAGCCTAGCCACCTTGCATTTGTTTACGTAGACACTTAAAAAATTGTACAGGTATCGAATTACATTACAAATCTCGAATATCATAACATATTATCTAGATAATCTCGAATATCTAGATTATCCTTTAAAATATCGATTCTAGCAGCGTATATGTCGAATGCCCTCAAAGATATCGATTATCCTAGCATTTGTCAGAGCTCCGTGCAGATACTGCATCCCGTTACAAATTTCGAAACTCCCTAACAGCGTATTTTGCTAGACGTGTTTAACATACATGTTCCGACTCCTCCAAGTATGTTGCGGTTGTTTTTGATTGATTGATTCTCCTATCTTTTTGCTTCGATCATGCAACAAACTTTTGACTTCTTGTGGTCAGTAGTCAGCCGTTTTGTTACAAGGAACTGTATGTGTAGTGTCCTTTCGGAATATTACGGATATCGACGCAATCCTATTTACTTTTGCCTTCGACGATGATCGTGAATTTCCACAAAGCTTACTTCACGTCACTATGAACAAACAGTATTTCCTCAAAAAGACACATGAAGCTGAAACTTTACCCAGAAATTGTGACGTCATTGTGTTCTGTTTTCATTTGACTGACGCTGCTCAGAGATAAGATGCTAACGATGACCGTTGGGCTCCTCCAAAACGTTTTCCTTTCCGCTAAAATCGTCTCACAGAATCCGAAATTTGCTTATTCATTTCTCTCATATGTAAATTCAGTGAGGGAGCGAGTTGGTTTAATGTCATTTTGAACAATATTCAAGTGTGCTGCGTATAAGCTTTTTTGTGGAAAAGCCAGATATGCAGCACGCCTCAGAAGGTTCCAACCAAGGTGAATTCCATCAATACGGGTATGACACTGACACACCTGGCAAAGCGATCAGGGCGAACCGGGATTCGACTCCACAGCCATATGTTCTTGTTGTATCCATGGGAGGCAACTCAGCAACGAGGAATGAGCCGTCTTAGATGACTGGTCCTCCGAACCCCCGTCAAGACATAATAGAACCCTTACATGAGAAAGTTAAGTACGTTTAGGTCGAACAACTGAATCAGTTGTAAAACAACTGAATAAAAATACTTATTTTCCCAATCGCCCCTACAATACCAAAAACGATCATCAATATTGAATTCGGATTCGTTGAAACTAATTCCATTTAAATCACGTAATGAGCTGGTGCTTTCAGAAGTCAATAAAATGGGTAAAAAGACAGTGCTTGCAGTAAGGTTCATATATATCAAATTTCCATCAGCTGCGCTTGCATGCCAAGTGAGGGCGTAATGGTCTCATTATTGTTGTAAGTGCAGTGGAAACACTTCCCCGGACTGACTAAGACCGCACCATTAGACCCCTTAGGACATAAACTGCATAATTTAATATCCCCTCAAAAACAACATCATTTTCGGTATCGTTACACTATAAAAACAACGACATGCGGTTCGTCAAAAGGTCGACATAAGCCAATTATCTAACCTCAGTACTTTTAAAATATAAAACAAATATTCATGCTGATTCAACCATATAATTTTCTTCATGTATGCCGCTCTAGCCAGTTCATAAAAACAGCGTGAGTAATTTTCCTTAACTAGCATTGCCTGGCGCACACATGTAACCTTCCTGATTGCATTCGTGACCGTAATTATTGTTTTTGTTGGTTAAAACAGCTTTTTTTGCAAGCCCGTATAAGACAGACTGAGGTTTCCAATTTAAACAAGCATATGGGCCACAAGCCCTGAAGACTGACAAAATGTCTTTGTTGTAATTTACTGCCGAACGACGGTAATCTAGGATCACAGTTAAGCCGCCAATCACGGATCAAGCAAACTCACGGTTTAATTGCTCCACACGCCACGGACGCCTAATCTCGCCATTTCTACACTTTCCTTCGTCCAAATTTGATGTTTTAAGAAAACTTCCGTAAGAATACAGTGTAACCGGAATGCTGAATCTCCGGATATGATGTGCCTGGGGACATTATTATCCAGATAAAAGTATCCCATCTCCGGCAAGCCAAAGGTCACCGTTTGTAAACAGCATGCTTTTACCGGTGTATAGTACGAGTTGCTTCCCTCGTAAACATGGCTTCTTGTTCGCAGTGCTTGTTGGCGTAATATTCACTCATAAACACTGTGATTACTTTCTTAGGCTACGAGACTTGGATCAATTGTAGTCAATGGCAGTTGCGGGTTGAAGTAAGTGTCGGGATTAGGTACAAGGCGCGGGTTTTATCTCCGAATGGAATAAATTAACCGCTGGACATTTCGGGGGACATACAGGTGTGTTTGAATAGCGTCGTCCCGGTAATTTCATCATTGGTACGTTGTGTTTACGTTACCATGTCACGGCACGCGATGGTATTTTTTCCCACACGCACGGATGATTGCGTGCAAGGCTGTGATGTACAAACATCGATTTTGAGTTCGAACCGTGTTGGTTGGGTTAGCAAACATCTCGACGGAAAAGAACAGGTCGAATGATTGGAAAATATTTTCACTGGATGGGTTGTTTAGGACTGTTTGTGTATGGTTCACAAGCACTTGGGTCGAGATAAAAATACCGTCCATCTGTCGTTTTAATAGCAGCAAATGTCGCTAAATGGGCGTTCGATAAAACATGATTCATGTTAATTTTTCAGTGCTATTAGTATCATGAAATGTTATGTGATTCTCTACGTTTTCCTGTCAAGATTTGATAAATACGTCACAGGTGACTGATGGAAACATGGCCGCCCAAACAGAATTTGAGAACTGAATTTCCAAGATGGTAACTTGTTAAGCAGGTCGGTACCATTTCAGAAGAATGTTTACTGAATGTAATTTTGGTAAGATCGAACGAAAACGAACACAAAACAGAACCGTTCGCTAGGTAGTACATCATCTTGGGCGAAGATGCAGTGGTGCTCAGAAACGACCTGTGCAACAGTTTAGCGAGGACATTTTGGACTGCCGTTTACAATAGAAAGTGAGAGTATCTGATCAGATTATCAATACTGTATCGTATAATGATAACCCCGTACATCATTGCTACTTTGAAACATTAATAGATAAACTGCAAGGCAAAATAAATCACTTCTGAACCCCCATGTTCCATGGTGGCTTGATTGCAATACACAACATATGGTTATCCGATAGCGGTGCGTGTTTTAAAATGCATCATTATTGTATTTTGAACCTGAGATTGATAGTGTTTAAGTTGCTGTTTGCAGTAATGTCAAAGACAGCTTTCTTAATTTTCAGCTTTAGTAATCGTTCCACATTGCTTTATATAGACAACTCTGTAATGGGGTAATATATATACTTATATATTCCTCGAAAGGCATTTTAGAAGTGGTGTTTGTGAAAGAAAACCAACTGGATTGTCAGCTTTGTTATTACAATGAGTGCGACGTTTCGGTGTAGGTATTGACACCGTCATCAAAGCAATACTCGGTGATATGTATTAAAATACCTTCAAACCGTCCTTTACCAGTACATTGCTGGTGTGTTTTACTCAGGTATGAGTTAAGGTGAAGTGAGACAGTCGACCATTGCTTTATATGGCCAGAACCTAGACCAGATCAACAAATCAAGGCATAAAATACGATAACATTTATGGAATATTTCCTGACAGTGCACAACCAAGAGTACTGTCTACATCACGTTGCTGAATCAATCCCGACACATAATCTATACTAAATTAATAGCAGTTGCTGATTTCATATTTGCAAATATTTGTTAACATCGTCAGTATTATAACATGCCACGACCGTGGTTGGCTTGTCATATGATAGATCAATACTCGATCACATCATCTGGAAGTCAACGGCGTGGCACGGACCGGTAAATCGTGATTTGTGTAGGCGTTCCTGTTGTAACTGTTGTCTTATCTGTCTGTCAGTAACGTTCTAGGCATATATGTAGGTGACTTCAAGAAGGGCTGCCGGCGTTTTATGCGCCGTCATTTCAAGTTTTACTTTTTATTCTTGGTATATTTTCATTAGTGCCCGTGGTTGACTTTAAACGTTGTTATTTATGAGATAAAAAAACCCCAGTAACCTGCATCATAACAATCAATCATTTGCACACAATCTGCAAATCTGGCGACATTACATGGGTTGGACCATAATTAGTTGTTTTTCCTACTACTACTACTACTACTACTGCTGCTGCTGCTGCTGCTGCTGCTGCTGCTACTACTACTACTACTACTACTACTACTACTACTACTACTGTTACTGCTACTGTTACTACTACTGTTACTACTGTTTCTACCACTACTGTTACTACTACTTCTTCTACTACTGCTACCGCTACTGCTACTGTTACTACTACTTCTACTACTTCTACTACTACTACTACTGTTACTACTACTACTGTTAGTACTACTACGACTGTTACCACTACTACTACTGTTACTACTACTTCTTCTACTACTGCTACTGTAACTACTACTTCTACTACTTCTACTACTACTACTACTACTGTTACTACTACTACTGTTACTACTACTACGACTGTTACCACCACAACTACTGTTACTACTACTTCTGCTACTACTACTACCGCTACTGCTACTGTTACTACTACTTCTACTACTTCTACTACTACTACTGTTACTACTACTACTGTCAGTACTACTACTACTGTTACTGCTACTGTTACTACTACTGTTACTTCTACTACGACTGTTACCACTACTACTACTGTTACTACTACTACTACTGTTACTACTACTTCTACTACTACTACTACCACTACTACTACTGTTACTACTACTTCTACTACTACTACTACCACTACTACTACTGTTACTACTACTTCTACTACTACTACTACTACTACGACGACGACGACTGTTACTTCTACTACTTCTACTACTACGACTGTTACTACTACTACTTCTACTGCTACTACTACCACTACTACTGTTAATACTACTACTGTTACTATTACTACTACTGTTACTACTACTTCTACTACTACTACTACGACGACGACGACTGTTACTTCTACTACTTCTACTACTACGACTGTTACTACTACTACTTCTACTGCTACTACTACCACTACTACTGTTAATACTACTACTGTTACTATTACTACTACTGTTAATACTACTTCTACTGCTACTACTAGCACTACTACTGTTAATACTACTACTGTTACTATTACTACTACTGTTAATACTACTTCTACTGCTACTACTAGCACTACTACTACTTCTGTTACCACTACTACTTCTGTTACTACTACTTCTACTACTAATACTACTACTACTACTACTACTACTACTACGACGACGACGACTGTTACTTCTACTACTTCTACTACTACGACTGTTACTACTACTACTTCTACTGCTACTACTACCACTACTACTGTTAATACTACTACTGTTACTATTACTACTACTGTTACTACTACTTCTACTACTACTACTACGACGACGACGACTGTTACTTCTACTACTTCTACTACTACGACTGTTACTACTACTACTTCTACTGCTACTACTACCACTACTACTGTTAATACTACTACTGTTACTATTACTACTACTGTTAATACTACTTCTACTGCTACTACTACCACTACTACTGTTAATACTACTACTGTTACTATTACTACTACTGTTAATACTACTTCTACTGCTACTACTAGCACTACTACTACTTCTGTTACTACTACTACTTCTGTTACTACTACTACTACTGTTACTACTACTTCTACTGTTACTACTACTTCTACTGTTACTACTACTTCTACTACTACTTCTGTTACTACTACTACTTCTGTTACTACTACTACTATTGTTACTACTACTTCTACTGTTACTACTACTTCTACTGCTACTACTAGCACTACTACTACTTCTGTTACTACTACTACTTCTGTTACTACTACTACTTCTGTTACTACTACTACTTCTGTTACTACTACTACTACTGTTACTACTACTTCTACTGTTACTACTACTTCTACTGCTACTACTAGCACTACTACTACTTCTGTTACTACTACTACTTCTGTTACTACTACTACTACTGTTACTACTACTTCTACTGTTACTACTACTTCTACTGTTACTACTACTTCTACTACTACTTCTGTTACTACTACTACTACTGTTACTACTACTACTACTGTTACTACTACTTCTACTGTTACTACTACTTCTACTGTTACTACTACTACTTCTGTTACTACTACTTCTACTGTTACTACTACTACTACTTCTACTGCTACTACTGTTACTACTACTACTACTTCTACTACTACTACTGTTACTACTACTACTTCTGTTACTACTTCTGTTACTACTACTACTTCTGTTACTACTTCTGTTACTACTACTACTTCTGTTACTACTTCTGTTACTACTACTACTACTGTTACTACTTCTGTTACTACTTCTGTTGCTACTACTACTTCTGTTACTGCTTCTGTTACTACTACTACTACTGTTACTACTTCTGTTACTACTACTACTTCTGTTACTACTTCTGTTACTACTACTACTTCTGTTACTACTTCTGTTACTACTACTACTACTGTTACTACTACTTCTACTACTACTTCTGTTACTACTACTACTACTGTTACTACTACTTCTACTACTACTTCTGTTACTACTTCTGTTACTACTACTACTACTGTTACTGCTTCTGTTACTACTACTACTACTGTTACTACTTCTGTTACTACTACTACTACTGTTACTACTACTTCTACTACTACTTCTGTTACTACTACTACTACTGTTACTACTACTTCTACTACTACTTCTGTTACTACTACTACTACTGTTACTACTTCTGTTACTACTACTACTTCTGTTACTACTTCTGTTACTACTACTACTTCTGTTACTACTACTACTTCTGTTACTACTACTACTACTGTTACTACTACTTCTACTGTTACTACTACTTCTACTGTTACTACTACTTCTACTACTACTTCTGTTACTACTACTACTTCTGTTACTACTACTACTACTGTTACTACTACTTCTACTACTACTACCACGAGTACTACAGGAGATTCCTGTGTTAAACATCAAACGCCAATGTATTTAAATGCCAGCCCCAACTATTATATTCTCATATTCCTCATCTACAACCTTTCCATTGTTGTTCGGGTGTTATTTGACTAATTTGTTTGCATTTCCGGCCACAATATCTTCGACGCACAACCCCAGAATTTGCTGTAATTTAAGGAAGTTCTTCTCCCATTGACTGCTTTTTCATTCCATGTCAGTGTCGTCACTCTGGACGCCTGGTTTAACGAGGTTCTCTTCTTGGTGACTGATATTTCATACCTAGTCCACATCGTCACTCTTGAGGTCCGGTTTAAGGAGGCTACGTTTGATGTGTGTTTTTTAATTCAATGTCAGTGGCGACACGTTTTAACCACTGTGATGACGTCACGCTAAAGTCGTTGACCATGAGATGAAGAAAACTGACGAAACGATTTGTAATTGAAAAGAATCATAAAGAAATGAAGTCAGCTGCAACACAGGTTTAGGTCAGAGAGAACCCTCGAAGCGGTAGCAACCACAGAATCTTATAATTACCTATTTACATAATAAGCACCTTGTGCGAAATTAACACAGTGTCTCGGGGTAACTATGGTAACTATTATAACCCTTTGATCTAGGCGTCAAACAAAGACGGCTTAAATCAAAGTCGCTCGGACCGACAACTTGACCGGAATTGTTCTTCGTTTAACCTTCAAATCACATCTGTCTCCGGAACCTTGGCTTTACTGTGTCAGTGGAACACACTTTGTGCTGGTGGCCTATTGTGTAGTGTTATACTACGCGCCGAGTAGGTAGAGCATACATGTTCTGAGTGTTCTACTCCACTCTACCTGTAGATACTACATACAGGTGTACAGCCTCGTCACGATAAGTCGGTGGAGTCTGAAAAGGGGTTCCTCATGTAACGCGCACGTGCTGAAAGGTCAAACCTGAGCACCGTGTATGGGTTCCCTGTAAAACCACGTTCGGTATGGGGAACGCAGCGCTGATCCTGAGATATAAATTGATGCGGTGCTTTCTGAATAAAGAACGCCAATGGCGTGTTTTTACTTCCACGTGGGATGAACATTATATACATACTATGTAAACATGTTGTGATCAAGTCACTTACAGACTATCTGTAGGGTGAGGCTGTGTACATGGTACCTTATGTTTGTTGTGAAAGCTGAGCAAAATGATGTGGCTCTGATTGCGCGGCACCTTACCCAGAAGGTGTCTGGCTTTACCTACGCTTTGGGTGGTCTATGTGATAAAGTGTCTGACCGGTTCGATCCCAAACCAGGGGCGGTGGGGTAACCTAGTGGTTAAAGCGTTCGTTCGTCACGTCGGCTGCCTGAGTTTATTATTCCCACTTGGGCACAAAGTGTGAAGTCCATTTCTGGTGATAATGAAGGAATATTGATAAAAAACCAAAGTCACTCACACACTCGCTCGATCCCCTACTGCGTGATATAAGAGGACGATCAAAGGCGGTTCTTGTTGTTGCTCTGCCTCCCACGGGATGGAACACGGACTCGTCGGCATAGAGTTTACTGCGTCCGGATGGATTTCTACCTAAACTGTGACATCGTATTTCATTCAGATAGTGATCGAGAAATTAGTCTCGATTTGTACAAGCACCTGACAAGCCAGTTTCCTTTACTTCCCGGCTACCGGGGCGGTTGGGTAGTTTAGTATCTAAAGCGTCCGCTTGTCACGATGAAGACCCGGGTTCGATTCCCCATATGGGTAAACTGTGTAAAGGCCATTTCTCCGATGTGATATTGCTTGAATATTGCTAGGCACGGCGTAAAACCATACGCACTCACTCATTCGCTCCAGGCTACCGTGATAACATCGAAATCGTACGAACGTACGTACGCATCTGTGACGTGTTACCATCCTAGTTCCACTTGTAGACAAACTGTACCTTCACAGGATCCTATTCCTGAGACCCCATTCCCACAAGCAATAATAATTTAAAAGCGAGCGAGTGAGTGAGTGAGTGAGTGAGTGAGTGAGTGAGTATGGTTTTACGCAGATGTGAGCAGTATTCCAGGAACATCGCAGCAGGGGACACCAGGAATGGGCTTGACACATTGTACCCACATGAGGAATCAAACCCAGGTTCTCAGAGAAGTTAACGCCATGTGTCAGACGCCATTCGACAAAGTCTGATGGCGTGTGTCCCTGTGCATAGAACTCTGGTCACAATCAGGTTAACGTAAGCAAAGTGAAGAACATGAAATAAAACGTAAAAATGAAAACAATGTATTGTAATGGCAAGGAAACTGCCACATCGTTGGCCTACATCCGTTATGTACAGTTACCCAAAACATTTGGCTGGTATCGAATTAGGTATATTATGATGTCTTCTCACGCACGTCTCCACAAGGGACACTAATAAGGAAATTGCAGCTATTTTCTCCATAGAGAACTCTTCGTCATCCAAAACCACATTTTACCGACCACGCCAAGGGTAAGCTTGCCACACTCAAGCGAATTATATACCGCGCGCCCGTCATCGAGCCGAAGTGTTGTTTCGTAACAGCGCCGTGATAAAATAGCCCCGATATGTTTTGAATTGATAAGGGGGATGCAAAACAGGTGGGAGGAGAAAGGAACGGCATTGATGCCGATACTTCTGTGACCTTAAACATACGAAAAGACTTCAAAGAACAGCATGCGAATTAGAGACCTGTCATTCATGCTGAACATGCTATCTTTTGTTAAACACAAAAAGGCCACATCTGAAAGAAAATTAAGCTTTAAAGTGTCAGTGTTTCACAAGTGATATTTTTCTTTAAAAATACTTTTACGCGGCGAGTCGTTCACATGTAAACCGTGTTCTTTGGCACCGGAAATGCGATTTTGAGGCCTCAATGATTCTACCTGATTAGATTCCTTTGACAACACCTGACAACGAAATATCACAATTCTTCTGAGAACAAAGTTTTCCATCTTCAACAGAAGTTCGAAAACCGTTTGAAGTGAGTGAATGGGCGAGATGGTTATATTATTGTTACGAACAGTGTTCTTAGATCATGCTCAAAGCAACATTCAACTCTTTGAGTTTGAGAGCCTTTTACATTGTGTGAACGAGTGGGATGGTTATGTACTTGTTTCCAAAAGTGTTCCTTGTCATCCTCTAAACACCACTGAACCCCATCCGGGATCTGGACGAGAAATGGAGGAGACTGGATCGGGTGGTCATGCTCGCTGACATGTTTGGCACATGTCTTTGTGTCATGCTGTTGATCACTGGATTGTTTGGTCCAGACTTGATAAATTACACGCAGCCGCCATACATCTGGAATAGAACTCAGTGAGTGTTACATTTCCTTTAACGTCGTTCGATGTTCATGCCGTTGATCACTGGATTATCTGGTCAAAATTGGAATTATTTACATACCACCGTCATATAACTGGAATATTGCTGAGTGTAACTTTAAGCAAACAAACAAAACAAAACAAACATATCAGGTACACGCTTTTGCTGATTCCAAGTAGTTTTCCCTTTATATTCTAGTTATGTCAATTATAAGACTGCGTGACACCTTATCGGGGCAGGGAAATCCAGGTGTGACGGTCACGACAGACGTTTACTGGTAGTAAATCCAACGAGGAGGTGTTTGGTGCAGACAAACCAAGAATCATAACAAGCAAGAATCAAACCAACCCCGCGATAAGCGGATCCGGCCTCGTGCTGGCGAGTGTAGCTAGACTGAATGTTGGGCTATCACGCGAATCAACTGGTCTGAATTTAGACTTTCTCTGCATACTGTGCTTTGTTTGCACAGTGTTATTGTTTTATTAATTCTACTGGCGTCGGTGTCCATACTATATATACAATGACGTGGTTGACAGGATATAGATTAAATGAGGGTTTTACGCGGCCTTTAGTAACAATCTATCAACACCAGGACGATGGACTCCACTGAAAAGGGGAAACGAATGCCGACCTCTTTCGTGACGAGCAAACACCGTCACCTCCACGCTATTCTCGAAAACAAAATATCGTGTCAGTAATTGCTTGTAAATCGCGTGTGAACGATTGGGATGGTTATACACTTGTTTCGAAAAGTATTCTTTGTCATCCTCTGAACAACACTGAACCGGCGTCTGGGATCTGGACAAGAATTGGCCTTCAGCAACCCATGTTTGTAATAAGAGGGGACTAACGGGATCGGGTGGTCAGGCTTGCTGACTTGGTTGACATACTAGTATGTCTATTCTAGTTGCGTAGATTAAAGTGTTTAAAGTGTTAGATCGTCGCGCTGACGGACAAGGCATATTTGGGACTGGGTTTAATTATGAAACCATTAGAATTAAGTTAAGTTCGATATAGAAGAATTTCACAGGTGTACTTTTAAGAGTGTTTGTTTTAAGCGTACGTTACTGACGTTCTAACGAGGTGACCGACTTCAGCATCCGAAACTAATGATGAACCTAGTAGGAGAGCACCTCTGTGGAATTACTCCACACCGTTGTAGAGTAAGCCAGTGTTCAGTGTAAGGCATATCTAGCGACCTGTATCCTCCATTACTCTGAATTGGAATCATTCGGTCAGACAACCAACCGCTTGTTTTACCCACTACGATTGAAGTATTTAGCCTGCTTCAACAATCATATGTACAAACGTTTGTCGGAATCCATGCTAGAGTGAGTCATCAGAAGAGACGAGAACTGTATACGTGGAACTGGTACTAAAGCCAGAGATCTCCATATGCTGGATTATCTTTCCACACCTTCACACGTGGTTTGCCTGTGTTTCCGTCGTGTCTTCTCGCCAAGTATTCCCCAATTATATACCTCGCAAATCATAGACCAGACCTGTGTGTGTAGCTTGGTGGTAGGAGGTACGGAATAAAATACCAAGTTGTAAACAAGTTTTTGAAGGCTTAAAACAGAACGTTTTCAATGTGACAAAATCAACATTTCAGTATTTCTAAAGTTTAACGCCAAAGGGACGACCATTCCAAGATGTGTTCCAGACAAGGTTTCCTCTTGTTACATATAGAAATGGGTGATTATTAAATGTCATGATTCCTTGTGAGTTCAAAACAAATTCCATGACTTCCCTGAAAAATCTCTTGAAGCTTAGCATGAAAGGACATATTGGTTCACCAGTGGTATGTGTACTTTAAGACTTCCAGAACGTTTTGGCTGATCTAGATCTGTCACTCAAGTGTACTAGTTTGTGACAGATGAATGGTTGTAGCCGAACAAGACGCCATATAACATCAGTCGTTACGCACGGAATTATTTCTTCAATGGCAACGTCAGTCCAAACACATAATCTCTCTAGAATTTTGCAAAATGATGTACAGCTGCTTAAGTTTTACTTTAAAAAGCTAAACCGCATGCAACTGTGGGTCATTTTGAAAAAACAATGGAGAGAAATTATACATATTTTGTTCCAAATGACCAATGACTTCTTTGCAAAAACTCACCTAAAACACATAGATCCTGACCTAATGGTTTAATTGGTGAGGATTTTATATCAAATTGAAATCTATTACATAATTCCATTTTACTACCTCTAATTATAAAACGCAATCGGTTTGCGTCCTAATTAATTTATTCCACTATTTAAAGTTTCCATGAATTTCAGGCGGTGAGATAGTCTAGTGGTTACAAGCGTTAACGGGAACGTTACCAAATAAGGATTCCAGACAGTGCCCCTTCTTTTACGAAAACACTTGTCTCCAGAAGTTCTCCCCTAACCCTCGATCTCTTTGACAGTTTGTTTGTTCTGACTTTCTTCCCGATCTATCTTCCCAAGATTTCCTCCAATGGCATCACGAGTTTCCTCTTTCTAATCAGTGACGTCACGATCTCCACCGCCTTCTTGGTGGGGTCCAGTCACGGTAAACATCTCATGTCGATATCCCTCCTGAAAAGCTTTCCAAGTGGCAGTTTTACAATCACCTTTCCATTGATTGAAACCTTAAATAAATATTTATAAGCGGAACATACAAAAGATCAGGTCTTGTGACTTGCCCCCGCACCTCAAGTATGCTGGCTGACTGCAGGGTGATTGGGTCTGTCAATCCATGGCATAGAGGGGTATTAAGTCTGTCAGGGAGACCCGTGAAAAGACAGCTAAGGAATTAAGCCACATAGAACGACAAGAAATGTCACCTACAATTGCATTCTGGTTGTTTCTATGAATTTTGCAAACTCCATGTGACAGGTGGAATGACAAAAATGATTCCTATATTGCTGTAGAAATTGCCAGGCCATTACCGCTGTCTGAAGCCTCCGGTCTCGCATTCTTATCCATGTCGTTATCATGTTCGTGGTGTTAGTCGCGAGATTCCAGCCACGTCTTTACAGCGTTAGATTTGCATCACCTCGGGGCATTCATCAAGAAAACATTGTTGTTTTTCAGGACTGTCTAAAGCGGTGAGCATGGCGGTCATGGTTTGCAAATACATGGTAACTGTTTTTTCATTTCCAAAATAATATGACTCAGAACAATAGTATGTTTTGCATTTTCATTTAAATCTATCTTCATGGTGGAAAGTGGGTGTCTCCAAGGGTGTTATACAATCATCCAGCAAATCAACGTTCATGTCAGGGTTGCAGGCTGTGTGAGTTTAGTTTTATGCCGCCTTTAGCAATATTCCAGCAATACCAAGACGAGGGACACCAGAACTGTGCTTCACGCATTGTCTAGGGAAACGCGAACCCGGGTCTTGCCGAGGGAACGCTATAACAACTTGGCAACCCCACCGGCCCGCTGCCACCTGACCTTATGCAGAACCTTATAAATATTTTCTCTGCGGGACAGAGTGGAACCTGTTGACCCCATTGTGTGTGTGTCAGGGAACTAATAAGGGTCTTTGTTTACAACGCGTTTCCTGATTGGCCGTGTCATTATTGGTTCGTTCGTTGTTGTATGAGTATGAGTTGTATGTTCTCAAACGTTGCAGCTATTTGGTGTACAAAAGACAACATAATTCAATTACAAAATAATCAATCACTATTTTCACAAATGGCAAACTACATTGTTAAGGCTTACATATCGATACTCTCTGAGGTTTAATTATGTTCCGTACTGTCATGAAGACTGATTAAACTTACTAGGTCAAAGCCACAATGTCTTTCCTGTAACAACAGTAATACTTATATTGTTCTTTAAAATACATTGATACCTAAAGATATTGCATTGTAAATTCTACATTACCTGTTATTTTGTTACACACACTTACAAATTCAGTTCTAAGATTGCGTGTTTATGAAATAAACGTGCTCTACACTCTGTCAGATGAAAAAGTGAAATCTGCTGGTACTTTTCAATGTTCTTGATATCCCCTCAACTATCTGTCATGAATATATAATGCACTGAAGGCGATTTGAAGAGAATATTTTGATATTTCTGATTGATTTCTGACAATGTCTTACTCTGTAGATCATAAAACATTTACTTTCAAGTCCTCTTATATGAAAGACAGTATCGTTATGCCAAAGGCAATCTATGTTATTGGAAAGATAATATGTGAAACAAATTTGAAAAACTATTTAATTGTAACACAAATCTGTGATCTATCTGTAATGAAAGAAAGAGTTCTTTGCATGTAACCCTGAGAAGTATAGTAAGTGTTACATGTTATATCCATATCTCCAAATAAAGTGACTAACATTGACATGTTTATTACAGAGAAGAAAATTCGATTGTATATTTAGTTAGGATAAGAATACATCAGTGGCACTGATGATAAGCTTGGTTCATGTCAATCAGTTCCTAAAAGTATTGTTTTTACCATAGCTGTAGACCAAATTATATAGTCTATATGTTAGAACTTTGCCTATTTGTTAGCCTACAGGCATATCATTGTTACTGTAAAGACATTTCAGAACAAGTTAATGGAAGATAAAAAAGAATTAAAAAACTACAGACTTCGTGCTTTAAATAAACAACAATTAAAGTAGCAGTTACTATCTTAAAATTTGTTTCTTTTAGGAACTCAGAAAAAAATTAATGACAAATTTGGCAGTATTTGTCATGAATTTATGAAACCGTCAAACAGGTTTACACGTAACAAATGTATCCAAGTTTGGATCACCATCCTCAAACTGTTAAACAGGTGTACAACTAACAAAAGAATCCAAGTTTTGGTCATCTGCCTCAAACTGTTAAACAGGCTTGCTACTAATTAAGTATCAAAGTTTTGATCATCCGCCTCAAGCTGTCAAAGTAACAAAGAAATCAACAAAATTAATCTCTGTATTTGTCATACCCATTTTGCGAGTTCTGAAAAACGTAGAGAAATGAATGTTTCGCGGATTTTTTGTTTTAGATTATCACCATTTATCACTAAACTTTATTTAGGAAACTGGATGTTCAACGCTTTGATTGTTTTTGCAGACTGATTATTACAGTGTCATAATTAGTATGATCAGTCACACACTGTCTTTCAAATAACAGTCTTTAAGATGGATATAAGCGTGCAAAGTTTCAAGAACAGACTTCTGTGTTAAGCATAAGGTAATTTTGTCTCATATCTTAATGCACATCTAAATTAATCCGGAAAGAAAAACAAAAATGAAAGATCATTTATATTAAACTGTCTTTGCAGTAACAACATACGTTCTTTAAATAACAGGTATTTTTGAAAGGTGTTAAACATACAAATTGTAAAGGAAAATATGAATTGTCACTTCAAATATAAACTTAATGGTCCTAATGTAAGGACACAGCAAATCTAGACGAACAAAGACCTTCTAGATATATTGGGAATTTTCAAATTTGTATTGAATTGTCTTTGCAGTTACATAACTGGTCTCTCCAGTAACAACCTTTTACAAATATAAGTATAACTGCATTCAGAAGAGAAAGTGCAAGACATGTTTCAGTTTCTGCATATATACACCTTAGATCTTTATCACAACTAACCTGTTAATGACATTGACATTAAGATAAAAAGAATATATGACTAATCAAGATATTTGTCTTTGAAGTAACACTGATGGTCTTTCCAATAACAAAATAGCTGTTACAGAAAAGACAAATTATTGCAAAAGTAAACTCAGAAAAAAAATAATGACTATTCCCTTTCCCATTTCAGACAACATCCTTGTGTTGTAATTATGGTTCCAAATGCAAAGAGAAACACATATTTTTGGAAAATTAATGTTGCTTAAAAGACACCCATACAAAATATTTGCAAATGATTACCTTTTCTACTTGATTTTCTCTAAAAGTTTTGTCTTGAACCTAACGCCACATGTTTATCACTCTCAACCAAAAGTTGTTAATGAGAATGATAAAGAGTTCCACTTATGATCACTGATTGTTTGATATTTTTATGGAACTGTTACATGAAAGACATTTTTCCTGTATACAAGAGAAAAAGATTGTTTTTTACTTAAAAATTCACCTTGAAAATCACAAACATCTGCAAGGATTGGGAAAAGGGTGTATTCTTTTCTTCTCAACTACTCCAGAAACAATATTTTCTTAAATGAAATTTTGTGCACAGTGGACACCCGATGTTAGGTTTCTGCACCCGGATACATGAAAAAATGCATATCCTTTGTTACAAAAAGGAATAAAATAAAACGTATTTGGTTATTCATAAAAAATTCCCAAGATAGATTAGATATTAGTAACGAAGGAGAAATCAGTTTTTTAATATATTGATACAATGTGACGGTTATATTGAATCCTGATACGTGAAAAAGCTGCATCTTTTGAGAATGACTCGTATAGCGCCACGCTTAGCAATATTCCAGCCCGATCTGTAAATAATCGGGTCTGAACCAGACAATCCAGTGATCAACAACATGAGCATCGATCTAAGCAATTGGGACACGATGACAAGTGTCAACCAAGTCAACTTGACCCACAGGGACTTTTATCGCTTAGAAACGGTGTTCGAAAGACAAATGCGTGTATAGACCCTACCCTAGTACTATATAACTGATCAGATCCGCACAAACAGACTCGGACCATCCGATTGGCCATTCCCATTGTATATCTTATTTCCAACCAATCGGATGGCCCGAGTCTGTTTGTGCGGATCTGATCATTCACTTAAATGTCAAGGTCACTTATGGCCGACAAGTGACTAGGATTGACGGCGGTTTGGGTGAAAATGCTTGCTTACTGTCGAGAAAATGATATGTAGGTGTTGCAATAAGTTTTCCGACCCGAGGAATGCCTGGCTGGAATTAACACACGAATTTAAAGGGTGAGTTTTCGCTGTATTTGGTGATCCATGATTTTGGCGTGAATTTGCGGAGGTAGCTGTTTTCGATGAATCGTGGCGTATAACTTTTGAAATAATGACCCGATTGTGACCATTTATAGGCCATTTTGTAGGGAAATCATCTGGCTTTCGATCCGTTGGCGTCGACGGGGCTTTAAAAAAAATTCACGCGGTGACATGTAACTTTGATCGAACAAGGGGAGGTTTCTTCGTTACATCCCTTTCCTTTTATATAGTACTAGGGTAGCGTCTATACACATATATATCATGTCTTTCGAGCGCTATTTCTAAGCGATACAAGTCCCTGTGACCTGACCACCCGATCTTGATAGTTTTCAAACACTGAATTGAGTAACCCCTGTGGGAAGAGAATGAAAGTGAAGATACTTGCTTAATATGTGATTTTATTCTATGAAGTTTTCTTATTCTAGTAACCTTCGTTTTTAATTGATTGTTTGTTAATATTTAGGGATCTATGGTTTAACTTACAATCCAATTTGTTAATGAAGAACTTTTTAGAAGATCACATTTTTTATCATGAGGATATGTCAGCGCGGAATAAAATGGCGTACCATCACCAACAATGAAAACATTTCAATGAGGTTCAAGTGAGAAACCTTGCACACATCGGGCGGCATGATCTAAAAACTAAAACAATCGAAATGTATGCTTCCTGAAACCGGAAATCGTATAATCAGGAGCGGATGTACTTTGAACATTGTTACAAACTTATCAAGCACCATATCTGTTGTCACCGGAAGTGACAGAACGGAAAGTGCTTTAACTCGTAAGAGCTTAGAAGCTGGCAGTTGAAAGCAGCACTAGGGGTTTTTTTTACCAAGAGCATTTGTTTTTTGTATGCCATCATTTTTCATTTCGAGGAGGGGATTAAAAAGGGAACGGTAAAAGCAATTCTCTTTTCAGCAGTTTTGAAGCGTAAATACTATTTACAAGCAGTTTCTGACACGATTTATTGTTTTCGAGAATGGCGAGGAGGTGACGGTGTTCGCTCGTCACGAAAGAGGTCGGCGTTCGTTTCCCATATTACGTGGAGCCTTGGTGTTGATTGATTGTTACTAAAGGAGGCGTAAAATCCTCACTTAATCTATATCTGTCACTCACGTCATTGCACATATAGTTTGGACACCGATGCCAACAGAATTATAGTATGCAGAGAATGTCTTAATTCAGACCAGCTGATTCACATAATGGCCCAACACTCAGTCTAGCTACACTCGCCAGCACGAGGCTGGATCTGCTTATCGGGGGGGTTGGATTGATTCTTGCTTGTTGTGATTCTTGGTTTGTCTGCGCAAAACACCTCCTCGTTGGATTTACTACCAGTAAACGTCTGTCGTGACCGTCACACCTGGATTTCCCTGCCCGGATAAGGTGTCACGTAGGATTATATCTGACATACCTAGATTATAAAGGGAAAACTACTTGGAATCAGCAAAAGCGTGTACCTGATTTCTTCATTTTGGTTTGTTTGTTTGTTTACACTCAGCAATATTCCAGCTACATGGCGGTGATCTGTAAATAATTCCAATCTTGGTCAGATAATCCAGTGATCAACGGAATGTACATCGGTCGACGTTAAATGATATGTAACACTCACTGAGTCACTGTTATTGGTGCTTTTGGCCAGTACCAGCTATATGGCGGCAGTATGTAAATAACCGAGTCTGGACCACACAATCCAGTGATCAACAGCATGAAACGAAGACATGTGCCAAACAGCATGACCACCCGATCCAGTTAGTCTCCTCTTTTTCTCGTCCAGATCCCGGATGGGGTTCAGTGGTGTTAAGAGGATGACAAGGAATACTTTTGGAAACAAGTACATAACCATCCCACTCGTTCACACACTGTAAAAGGCTTTCAAACTCAAAGAGTTGAATGTTGCTTTGTGCATGATCTAAGAACACTGTTCGTAACAATAATATAACCATCTCGCCCATTCACTCACTAGAATATACCAAGAACATACCTACAATGTAAAGGAGAAAGTACTGGGACTCAGCAAGGGCGTGTACATAATATATTCTTCTAAAAAGTAAGGGAACCTGAACTTTGAAGTCGGGTAGAAAGAAAAACCCATTGAGGAACGTTACACTGACATTCATCTTGTGCATGCAGCATCATTTCACGTTATCACCACACGCAAACATAATGTATGGGAAACACGTGCACAACGCGGGAGTCTCCTACACGTGCATGGGGTGTCAGTATGAATCTTGACGTTTTTAAGGCAGGTCGATAAATCACTGTAGACAATAATAATTTATTTTAATTCCGAGAATTTCCTTGCATCTGTGCATGGTCAGGGTTTTCAGGGTCAAATCACACAATATTGACTGAAACTTGTAAACCTGAAATTTTCATGTCATACTCCAGTCACCTAACAAGGGGATAACTGAACGAACAGCCTTGCTTTGAATGAAATCCATGTGATAATGCATTCTGAAAACATCCATTATTATTGTATCAACATTGATTCAATGCCATATATCTCCCAGTTTCGACAATCGTATATTGAAAGTACAATTTTTTAAGAATATATTTTCATTTTGTCAGAACTGATCTTCAGTAACCCATACTTGTCGTAAGAACGGATTAACGGGTTGGGACGTCAGGCTCGCTGACTTGGTTGACATGTTACCGAATCGATGCTCATGCTGTTGATCAATGGATTGTTTGTTTCAGACACGAATATTTACATACTGCCACCATACAGCTGGAATACTGGTGAGTTCAGCGTAAACCTAAACTCACTAACTGCAGTGTGTTTTGTTTGCTGTTGGAATTCCCGATTATTGGCAATATGTTCTAATGACGTCACGTTGCTATTGACCACTACCAAAACAACGACAAATGAACGGTACGGTATAACTAGCTAATCAGCATGAAAAAAATGTAATGTCCAGTTAAAATATTTCAGTTTTGTCAGTTGTGACAGTGACGGACCGACCGCCCTGGTAACATTAATTGACAGATTCCAATTTTATGTTTTAATGATTGTTAAAAGATCTACGGTATCATTGACCATAATTCGAATTAATACGTCTTTCAGGCATGAAACAAAAAAACATTTCATTACTCTGAAAAAGGCATGAGACAAAAATACATTTCATTACTCTGAAAAAGGCAAGTATCACTTGCAGCTTTCGTCGAGCTTCCCTTTCAATAAAATGATTTGTCTAGTAGCAGAAATCACAGAGTATTTATAAACAGATACGTAGCTTATTTGTAACAACCGAGGTTGTTTTTTTTTCATTATACGACATCTGAAACGTCTGTCTTTTCCTTTTCTGCGTCAGGAAAGATCAGTTCTGTTGAAAAGCACATTGTGTTTGCGGTAAAAAACATGTTTTACACTTAAAGCATCTGTCGTTGGTATTTATGGTATTTTATTTCATGTTGTTTTCTAAGAGGTATTTAGGAGACTATATAGTGTTGCAAAATCTATAAACATAACTGAAAGAGAGCACTGTGTATGAAAGACTACATAACTCAAGAAAAGCGTAGTCAAAGCGACAGAGAGGGGACATAACTTGCGTTGAAAGGCTCCTGGGGGACACATATCCTGTTATTGATGGCGATATGAACATATTGCTGCCATGCTTAACTTGAAATGACATCCACAGTGTGTATTATGTCAGTGCTTTATAACAATCCTACTCGTCATTTGTAAGAGCGTACAAATATGAGCACAACTATGTTATTGAGAAAGTGCCTTTCAATACTCTATTTACTACAACCGTTTGTGTGTATTTAACGCCGCTCCCAGCCACTATGATGGCAGTTTGCAATCATACAGTCCAGACCACCCAATGGTCGATATCATGAACAACGATCCACGTCATTGCTGCATTAGCACAAACTGTGGTCCACGTCACATTGCTTGACCACCCGGTTCAGTTAGCATATGTTGCTGAGGGACACTCTGAATTCGACGTATGAGTCGGCTTACGGGATAGGATGGTCAGGCTATCTGACTGTTGGTTTACGCACACCATCGTATCCTAAATGCGTAGGCCGATGCCTAACATGTTGATCATTGGATGTTCTGATCCAGACTCGATTATATATTCAGACCGCCGCAAAAAAGCTGGAATATTGCACTTATCCCTACCCCCGAATCACCACGTGGTGACCTGGAGTAATTTCTTAAACTGGAAACCTCTAGGGTAGATCAGCACAGGGATTTAAGGGGAAGTACTCTAAACCGGAAACCCCTGGTGTACACCAGCGCAGGTTGCTAAACCGGAATCCACAGTGTGAACGGTATAAGCTGCTATTAAACTATAGGACCCGTAAGTCTGGCGAGCCGCTACTTCCGGTACTAAGCTCCGGTTCCCGGCTCACTTTGCACGAGTCAGCTTGGAAGATAGATCCCAGTTTACTTCCAGAACCAGATTTCAGATGACAAGCGTATATCCAGTTCTGATTCCAAATTGCGACCGCCAAATGCGACTTTCCTGGACCGGACCAAATTTCACCGAAGCACTGTCTCGCGAAGTGCCGTGACCTGCTTACGGTCCCTTTTCTAAACTGGAGACCCCTCGGGTAGACCAACTCAAAGAGGTGGGAACCTATCCTAAACCGGAACTCCCATGTTGTGTCCAGTACATGTCGATGAGGACCTTTTCTAACCCGGAAATCCACAGGCATGACGTGCGTACAAGTATGATGATGAGGACCTTCTTTGACCCGAGGTAGTCGGGTAAAGCGTCCGCTCGTCACGACGAAGATCCGGGTTCAATTCCATACATGGGCACATGTATGAAACCCATTTCTGGTGTCCCCCGCCATGACGTCGCTGGAACATTGTTAAACGCGGCGTAAACCTATTCTTACTCACTCATTCACTCCATTACAACTAGGCAGTCTTAAACTGCGAAAGTTTAGCTTTTACGAAACAAAAGCATTAAATACCTTTACTAATACTAATATATCTTCTTTTTATCTAAAAACTTCAAAAAATGTTCACAACGATATATTACACTCTTCGAGTTTTCAAAGTCTATCAAACAGAAAGTGCACTCCAGGGTATTGTATAACTGACTGAACTAAAACTTTTGCAAATAATTCAAAAAGTCCTTTTCAAAGTGGTCAACTTTTGTACACATATAAATGAGACATCATCTCAATGCATGGCACAGAAAACGTTTATCGAATACCGTATTTCTTCTATTAAGACACCAGGACCTACTTGCACAATGCAGTCATAGCGTTACAACGATTGTAACACCAATTCTCCAACGTAGGCTTAAGACAGCTGTAGCGCTAAGATCACATTATGCAGGAGTGTATTTCAAACCTGCCGAAATTAGCGTTTACGTTAATGCAACATCACGGAGTCAACATCAGAAATTGACACATTGTACTCATGAAGGACATCTTGGACGAGAGCCTTCGGCCTCATAACCCAGATCAATACCCACAAACACATCCTCACTATACTCAAGATCCTTGTAACTGATCGGCAGTAACCTATCCATGTCGTAAGAGTCGACTAACGGGATCGGGTGGTCGCGCCCGTTGACACATGTCGTTGTAATGGCGTGATATTCTGGCTAGGGAAATGTATATATGTTCCTGTCTGGTTACGTTGAAAACAGTGAATACTAAAACCATTCGCCGTCCTCCTTACGTCTGACAAACATGTTCTCGACATTTGTGTTCATGTCGCTTTAAGAGAACGTAATAGCATCACTCCTTTATTTGGAAGGACCCGTGAAGGTCCGGGGTGGAATAGGCCTTCAGCCTATTTTGACACAAAAGGTGACTCAGCTTGTCGTAAGAGTGCCTAACGGGATTGAGTGGTCAGGTTCGACTTGTTTGACATATGTCATCGGATCCCAATTGCGCAGATCGATGCTCATGCTGTTAAGCACTGGATTGTCTGGTCCAGACGTATTCACAGACCACCGCCATAAAGCTGGAAAATTGCTGAGTGTGACTTAAAACTAAACCCACTCACTCACTCACTTTAATTATGAAACCCCTTTTAGCCCAGTAACCCACCTTCTGAAAAGGGCATCCCATATGACCAGATGATGTCGCTGGCACCCAGTCTCACCTGGAAATCCAATAGGGCGATCCATAGGGACACAGCTGGATTTCCGGTTTAGAACCTGTACTGGTCAGAAAGGTTCCTCAGCAACCTTTGATTCGAGGGTAGGGGGTCCCTCAGCAAAATATGTAAACTAAACCGGGTAGACAGGCTATCGACCATTGCATGGGAACGTATTCTAACCCGTACATTCCATAGGACTGGCACTGGCTGACGGAGACCCCTTCTCTATCTTAACCAGGGTGAGTGAGTGAGTGAGTGAGTGAGTGTGTGTCTCTGTGTGTGTGTGTATGTGTGTGTGTGTGTGTGTGTGTGTGTGTGTGTGTGTGTGTGTGTGTGTGTGTGTGTGTGTGTGTGTGTGCGTGCGACGCTTTTAGCTGCACTCCAACAATATCACATATTGTACGCCATGCGGGGAATCGAACCCAGGTCATCGACGTAACTTCAGTTGTTGGCGATCTACAGCCCGTGTTTTATACTGTAATGTCTTCTTTAATTGTAATGTTTCAGCTTCGCTCGCTAGTTTTATAATCGTAGCTGTTATTCTGCAGTATTTTACTGTCCATCGTCGACATGTTTTAATCTTCGAAATGTTTTTACTTTTAGTCTATAAATTGCTTTTCATCACGATATGGCTGAGAAAATGCCGATGTGACGTGAAGTAGTAACTCACTCACTCACTTGGACGTGACGAGCGAACGTTGTCATCACTATGCATCCCCTCTCTTATCAAGAAATCTCGGGAGAGTTTCTGCTGTTTCCCTGGAAACTTTATTGCTAGACGCGTCCCTTTATGGAGTGTGGTTCTTTAAAGAGGAAACATGGTAAATTCGAATAACTGTCAAAACAAGCTCCGTGGAAAGTTTGAAAATAAACCAATTACTGAAATATGCATGAAAATGAAATCAACACCTTGCGGTTGTCATAAAACACTTCAATGTCAATATCACACATTTCAAGGCATTACATCTTATCACCATTCCATCATAACGACACCAGTAAATGCCAAGCCAATAAATAAACCGTTCCTCAAAGTAACTTTATTAAAGAAGTGATCAAATAAGAGACGCCGTGTCGTTTGATGCTGAACAGTGATCTGAACTGCCATGTTGGGTCGTCAGTATTCCCATGGCAACGCTACGCCGCGATTGCTATAACGTTGTAAATATGTGCCGAACAAACTTCAGTTATTGTTGATTTGATCACTTGTAAATTATATTGAGTGTTACAACAATTATTGGCTGCACAGTTTCCTGATTGAAAACACGGTGGAAAAACACTGTTGGCTCATAAAATGGTTAATAGGGTTTAGTATCTCTTTCGGTTAAGTATTGAATACATCCTTTATCTGTTTCTTGACAGTTAATTCATCCTGACACTTTATAGCGTTGGCGTGAAGGCTCACTTCTTTCTGATGTCACTGTGACGTCCAGTTTGACGGTGTAAGGGAGGTAACTCTTGTCGCGCTGTTTCCTCATGCAAAATCCCTGTTTATGTGGTTGATGATATTGCGCATATTGGTTGGATCGCGGAGATAAAAATGGCCACCAGGCATCATAGTCAGCGTGAACTGTCCAGTGGTCAAACTTTTCCAAGCTGTAAGAAATATATTTGTAATAAGGGGAATTGTTTCCGTAATTATTATTGAAAGTCATATCGTGAGTAAATATGGCTTCATGCCTCTCTTTGAACTATTCAAGCTCAATCATGGAAGACGGCACCAGTAATGAATTTAGTTTTACGCCGCACTGATAGCAGCCACATCATCAGAAACAATATGAATATTAAGACATTAAGAACAGTTATACCATTTTTTTAAACAAAAAGAAAGAAAGAAAGAAAGAAAGAAAGAAAAGATATAATGCTTGCCTTCTATGTCATGTTTGGCATCGTCTTTTCCATCAAAGAATGACATGGGGCAGGTGAAAGGTGGCTGGCCATCACTAGGGGTGAAGCTGGAAAATAGTTCACAATACAACTGTTGATGTCTAACACCATACTCTCACTAAACAATTCATTGGTAGGTGTGTGTTGCAATTCAGCCGTTCCTTACAATGGGTTATGCGAATTTACAGTAGAAAGTACATGTGTTCTGTTTGGGACCATACATAATTTATGGCCGGGGGGAGTGGGGTTGGGGGTGGGAGTTGGGGGTCTAGGGGTAGTGGTACCATCTTTATCTCATGGTGTAGTGGTTAGACACTCCGCTCGGACGGACGCTCAGCATTAATGGGTAAAACAAGGTCTGGTCGGCTCTGGGTCAGTATAATGTGCCTGAGTGGGGTATTCATGCATTACTACGACATGGTATCGCAGCGAGCTAGCACTGTAAAGCCAGTTATTACAAGCAGTCACACATACACGCGCATGCACGTTGTCATATGAGCGGATGTTCTAAAGTGCGACGTTTACCAGAAACGTCGTGTAAAGAATTAAAAAGAAGTTGTTATCCACAAAACGTGTCATGCCGTTAGAAAAACAGCATCACGAAATGATGCTTTTGTCAGTGTATGAATGTCAACACTTACTCGAACCTATCCAACATTGTATTATCTGCCCGTAAAGTTGGTAAAATAAACTTCATGATTTCTTCATTCTCCAGCACTTCCTTGGGTGTTCCACCTGTTGAAGGAACAAACAACAGTTATATCCGTATAACAAGGAAACATTTACCATACAACACAGTTTTCCTAGCACAACACATTTTACCCAGCACAACACAGTTTATCCAGCACAAAACAGTTAACCTAGCACAACACGGTTTACCCAACAGAACACAGTTTACCCAGCAGAGCACAGTTTATCCAGCATAAGACAGTTTACCCAGCACAACACAGTTTACCCGCACAACAGTTTACCCAGCTCAACACAGTTTACCCAGCACAACACGGTTTACCCAACAGAACACAGTTTACCCAGCAGAGCACAGTTTATCCAGCATAAGACAGTTTACCTAGCACAACACAGTTTACCCGCACAACACACTTTATCCAACATAAGACAGTTTACCCAGCACAACACTGTTTACCCAGCATAACACAATTTGCCCAGCATAACATCGTTTACCTAGCACAAAACGGTTTACCCAGCATAATACAGTTTACCAACATACAACTATTTTTATCAAAATAAAATACTTTAACCAAACAAGCTGGTAATGGTAAGGGAGGTAACTGTTACACATTAACTTTCAATCCAGAGACCACATAAGAATCTATTCTATGGCTTCTGCTTAGTGTTACCAATATTGATTACCATATAGCACATTGTTTGATTCTGTTTTACGGGAATACTGACCTAAGCTGCCCAAAGCCTCGATGAACTCTTGGTCCGTTGCGTTGTGGTCAATGTTTAACCTCTGCCTCATGGGGGACTGCGAGGAGGAATACAACTTTAAAAATACATATCTTCAAGACAACATGATTTATCATCACAAGAGTGAGTGAGTGGGTTCATGGGTGTCTGGATGAGTGAGTGGGTGGGTATCTTTACCATTGTTGGCATCTAAATGGCATTGTGTTATCATTCATGAGAATGATATGCTTATGTAAAACAGCATGAGCAATCCCTCCCCTTCAGCAAGGCAAACACAAAACGCTTCAGCTCCATACATGTATCTACCCAATCTATACCAGGGATAAAACAGGTAGCAATGTTTCAGATTTAAGACTGATGCTTGAATGGATTATCTAGTGTTTGTTAGGCCACATAAAAGAATATTTGCGAACACTTATGGGGCGGGCGGGTGGACTTTATAGTTTAGTTATTTTACAAAAACCCTTAAATTCTCCGGAAATTTACACATTTCTCAAAACTTAAACGTGTGAAAAGTTGCATTTCCTCCGGTGTAAAGAAATCTTATGGTCTGGTCGAATTTTGGGGTCGGGCTGTAATGACAAACAAGAATATTTTTATGGCCTTATTGCACTCTATACTGGGTTCTACTTGTTGTCTAAAGCTGCATTCAGAACAATTCCAGCTGGGTGAGGTTGGCCTGTGAAAAATCTAGGCTGGGCTGAGACTGATATCATGAGCATCAACCTTTAAAGAGAGTGGGTGAGTGAGTTTCATTTTACGCTGCTTTTAGCAATATTCCAGCAATATCACTACGTGGACACAAGACATAAGAAATGGACTTCACACACTGTACCCATGTCGGGAACCCGGATCTTCGGTGTGACGAGTGAACGTTTTGACTATTAGGCTACTTAACTGTCCCGATGAAGGGAGGCATGATGTCATGCACAAAGCAAGTTAGGTTACCTGGCAACCTGAGCAGGTAACCTGGCAACCAGATCCCATGAACCGAATCTTACAACAAGGATGAGTTGTTGTGGACCAGTTGTAAACACTGAGACCTTTCCTTGTCTTCGATTTTAAAACGTGACACAAAGCCAAGGTTGCGTTTCTTTTGCTCTTCAGTGTATAATAAATCTTACATGAGGTGCTGATATTCCAGACAGGTACATCTTCCTTGGTTCCTGTCCAGTCTGGGATTTTAGTCGACACGCCAGTTCATATGCCAGTAGACTGCCCATGCTGCCAGGAAAAAACAGGAACTTTAAAACCATTCTACCATGTGAAATGTTCAGTGGTAAAGATTTGATACAAGACACTATTATGGATGACAACTTCTTTTTAATTCTTTTAACACGACGTTTCAAGGCTAATTCAGTCAGGTGGATGACGAAGGGGCAAGAATTAGCCATGAAACGTCGTGTTAAAAGAATTAAAGAAGTTGTCATCCATAATAGTGTCTTGTATTACCTCACCAACTTCTAAATGCCTTTGAAGGTAAAGATTTGTGTAAAATAGGGTTTCTTCTGACCCAGTAGCCTCTTCAATTGTCCTCAATGGGTTTACATATACTTGGCGTCATTTATCAGGGGTTAAATGTTATATACAGCACATGCAAAGAAACGTTTCTCAAAAATGATAAAACTAAAGCGGCCTTCACATGGCAAACTGTAGTTTAACAACACGTTTCAAAATTCGTGTATGAGGGTGTGAACATTCCACAACTCGCCACCAACACCAATTTCGGAGGTGTCAAACTGATGTCCAGGAACAGAATTGGTCTCTATTCTCACCAACTTTTCGAGCAAACTTTCAGCGTTAACATACTCCAGTTTATCGTGTGAAGTGTTCTAAAAGTAGTATCGTTCAGAAACAACCAATCGCTGTCAACGAAATTGCCACAGGCCCGCATCGATTGAGACATATGGAGTTCGAATGAGAAGAAAGTATGTAAAAACGTGTGTTTTACATTTTTTACATGTGTTGTCAAACTTGAGTTTGCCGTTTAATGGTCACCTAAGCGTGCCATTAAAACGTTTAATGAGCTTACAAACGTGACACATCGTGACAAACAGACAACAATAAACACCACTAACAAACATCAAACGGGCGTACATTGGTTTGAAATCTCTAACACAGTCTACCATTAGCACTGACTCACGTTAAAGGAGTATACTAGAATATAACAATAATTTGCTGAATGAAACATAAAGTCCTCAAAAAACACGTATCCCAATTTTTGATACAAAAACATGTTTATTAATGTTTTAATCGGTAAGTTTCTGTTAGCTGAGCTTCGGCCATTACGCATATGTTCCGCTGGAACTCACGTGACCTTTCCGCTCGTGACGTCATGTACGACTCTGGTCCTGCCTATTGCCAAAGACCAAGCGCTACAGTAAACAGTTGATGCATATACAACGGCAAGTCAAGAAGTACTTGTTAAATTCAATGTTTTGTCCAGCTAGGCATGTCAGCATCACACTCGTTATTTGGCAGTAGTGTGTGCTGATAAATCTGCTCTTCATTCTCATTGGCTGAGAATATGTTAATTTTAAGACTATGACCGAGTACAATAACTATTTCCAATAGGGAAACATATATTGTCCCAACTAGTATTTTATAATTCAGCAATTTTGAAATACATTATTTACGAAAACGAGTATCCTGATTTTTTAACAATATAATTCCTTGAAACAGTGTAGATTTTGTAGCACCCACTTTCTATTTTTGCCCTGATATGAAGCATAGTATTTTTTATAATCCCTGACTCCCTGGAGTCACATATTTGACACAAACTCACATTTCAAAAAATATTTGCCCTAGGGGTTGGTCATTTATTTGTATAGGGTTTGAACTGCATCACATTTTGGTGACAAATAGAATGTCTGATAAATTATGTGGTCTATTATTTTTATATCAAGCGGTGCCTCGGTTTGGCTTGATTCTTCTTACTTTTTCACCGGAAGTTTGCCTTGTAAGATATAAAATCGGAACATACTGATACGGTCTAACATTCGTTTCAGAAATGACTCCAGAAGCATCTTATTTCACTTCAGAATCCATGGACACTGCTAAGCTGTCAGGAGAATCAACGGGAAAGCCATAAGCAACAACTTGTTGAACAAGCACGTATGACGTCATGTCACGTGACACTCCTCTGCTTATTAAATGTCACGTGTTTCCGTTATGGACGGAAATACCAGTACGTTTTTAAATGTATTTTTAGCATTTTCACAAAGCCTTTTTTTTCAATTTTAATCACTGATGGAGACTTTTGTAATTTCATCACCACTATGTAAAGTCTTGTTTTCGTTAGTATTTAAAGCGGACGTCAGCCTGCTGCTGGGTGTTACCAAATTCAAAAATGTCTATCAAGCCTGACCCTTTTCTGCCAGTGTCATATAATGTCCCACTTCAAGCTGCGATATCAGAACAGGTAAATGAACAGTGAATGAAAGTGAAAAGGCATCAATGTGTGTATGTTCATATTGGCAATTTCAATAAACAATGTGTCATTTGTAACATGTTGCGTTGGACGTTAAAGAAAGTAATGATGACATTTCAAAGCAATGTGCTTTTCCATACCGTATGTTTGATATTCAGCTGTATATTTAATATTCAGATGTATAAATTTCAAACAGTTGTATATACTTCAAACATAAAAACGAAGATTTTGTAACGTTTTAGAAATAGTGTTACCAACAGCTTGACACTTCAGTGATGCCGCCGAGTAACGTCTGTTAAGAAATGATGTTTTTGAGTAAAATTCCATATGTGCACTAGACTACAACTTGAGTAAGTGTGTGGATATAGTTTTACGCCGCTTTTAGCAATATTCCAGAAATTTCACAGGGGAAACCAGAAATGGACCTAACACATTGTACCCGGGAATCAAAGCCGGGTCTTCATCGTAACGAGCGAACGTTTTAACTACTCGGCTACATCACCGCCCCGTTAGGCATGCGCCATGTCAAAGTTGTGTCTCTCATCTCGTGACCAGGGCAGCACAGATAGTGAATGAAAACACAAGAATCTTTCTATCATCTAATTCCTAACTGTGTTTGAAAACCATGGTCATTGAGACAAAAGTGTTACTTCACTAGAGTGTAATATTAATATCATGTCTTAAAATCAAAATAAAATTCATCAATAATTGTATAACAAATATCTATACCACTCAAAGCAAGTTAAAGAACAACCGCAACAGGAAGACTGGTTAACTACAGTAATGCGAATATCTGGTGTTCTTTTACGTCTTTTGAGCAGTATGAATCTCCAGACACACTAGTATTCAGTAGCATCTTTACCTGTGTCCAAACAGTATGAATGGCTTGTCCATGTATCGGCTTTTCATAACATTTATTATATCTGTGATTATTTCTTCAAGATCATCACAGCATTTTTCATCAATCCGGGCCTCCCTCCCAGGAAGAGTAACGCCAACCACTACAACGAACAAAATAGAACGGTGTGATCAATACAAATACAAATAACAATTTGCATAGAAAAATATGTATCACATTTTGTTTGTACACTCATTTCCAGGTTATTTCAAAATAATACTGATATAAAAATTCAGATATGGTAAACACGATGAGAGATCATTCCAACATTATATACTGTTCATCACTTCACCCAAGATTAATCAATGATGACATTTGCATGGAATCAGTTTTGGACCAAATAAGCAAGTGATTAATATTATGAGCAATGATAAATATCAGCATGGCTTGATGACATACTCGTGACACCGGAGACCCAGGTTCAGTTCTTACCATGGATACAATAAGCGAAGCCCATTTCTGGAGTCACCCGATATTGCCAGAATATTGCTCAAAGCGGCGTAAAATTAAACTCACTCACTCGCTCACTGATGACATGCCATCAACCAAGTCCCCAACCTGGCAACTGGATCTGGTATAACCTCCGAAAACCCGTGAAGATCAACCTGTGAAGATCCATGTTTGAACTGGTCTTCAGTAACCAGTAAAAACAAACAGAATCGGATGGTCACCATCGCGCTTCTTGGTTGATTCATGTCAGCATGTCCCAATTTCGCTGATTCATGCTCGCGATGCGAATCACTGGTTTGTCTGGTCTAGACTTGATTATGTATTCACACAAATGAGTTACTGCGTACAGCTTTGTACATGTGCCAGGTGACCACTTCTAACTCAGTGTCCCTTCTCGAACTTGCATTGTTATTCATGGGGCGGCCGGTTAAAGCGTTCACTCGTCAGCTGAAAGACCTCATTCGATACCCTACATTTATACAATGTCACACTGTGACAAATGCATAAATATGAAGACCAAGAATATTACCTTCTATATTTTCTGACATTAATCTGCCCCAGCCGGCATAGAAGATTGATCCCCCGCCTCCCCACGGAAGGCAGATCAGCCTAACGCGAGCATTGGGTCTCTTGAAGCGACAGTTCATCAGCCTCTCGGAAGCCATCTTTGATACAGACTGAAATGAAGCCATAGTCATGTCAGCGATTGTGTTGTGTGTGTCTTTGTCCCTTGACGAATTGTTTGTCATCTTTTGTTTGAGTGGAATTTCAGAAGAAAGAAGTACGGTATATAATACGTTTTATGGACAACAACTTCTCCATTGCGTCAGTGCGATGTTTCCATACAGTTTCAAGCTGGAGAGCTTAACAACAGTACAAGAAACTGAATCGAAGTCGCACTAGCGAAATAACGAAGTTGTTTTCCATAAAACTTATTATATATTGTTAGACACTGCAATACTTTAGAAAACCTATGTACATAGGTTTAGTGAGTGTCACTGGCTAATTTAAAGTCTAATAGTTTTATTGAAATTTATGCATAATGTTCAACAAATGCATTTCTTTGTATAATTCATTCGGTAAAAGTTAGCACCACCAACGACTTACCCGTGTGTTCCGCAGCGCACGTCAGTCACACCCTTCCAGTACCAGAGGTAGCAACTCGCAGACCACAGAATAATTCATTCGTGTTATTGGTGTATATTAAATGCATTTATACTTTTTCCAATATTCGGTGTATACATAACAGGGATGCCATTATTATTATTAACATAACTATTAACCGGTCAGGTTCATAATGTATTATTGGTTCTTTTTTATGTCCCAACTGTGGAGTAACAGTTCGGCAACAATATCGTGTTTAATGTTTGATGGCTAGAATAGTGCAATGTGCTGATGACAAATATATATGACCCGAAGCAGCTGCACATGGGCGTTTGGGGAGCCTAATGGTTAAAAAGGGTCACTGATCCAGAGCGACTCATGTTTCACGTCAATTTTATTTTATTACGTGGTCCGGTGGCCAGATGGGCAGCCCCTGCTCCGTCGACCATGACGGACCCACCTGCTCCCTCGACAGTAAAGGACACTGGGACTGGACAAATGCAGAAACGAAGATCGAAGGTAAAAGGTCAATGATAAAAGTCATGTTAACAGTCACAATATTCACAGTAACGATATTTAACTGTTTGGTAATTAAATCAATTACTAAGTATAGTACTTTGATAATGCTTTGTATAATAGTAATTATATAGGTGGCTTGTGTGATGATTGTTTGCGTCGAATACACCTTGTTTTGTTAATAAAGTGGTCTTTCAAATGTTTTCAAATTGTCATTGGGGGAACTCACTGAATTTAATAAAATTGGTTACTGTGACTTTTTTTCCTGTGACAGTTTCCCTAGCCAAAACTGTGACTTTTTTCATGACGTACGTTCCTGTGACTTTCTTTCCGATTACCGACTAGACAAATGTTTACCTTGGCAGAATTTCTTCAGAGAAAACAACGAGACAATAAAAACGGTGGGTGTCTATCACATGCCGTTATTTGAAAATACCCCAGTTAGTTCTAGGCTGATTGTAGGTGCGTAGTTGTCAACGTTGAAAGAATCTTATTCGATTTCATTGATGCACAAAAAGTATTCTGTAGAAACTTTCTAGAGGGGCAGCTGCACCCCTGGTATACCTACGGCCGATTGTAGAAAGGTATTCTTTTGAGTGTGTGTGTGTGTGTGTGTGTGTGTGTGTGTGTGTGTGTGTGTGTGTGTGTGTGTGTGTGTGTGTGTGTGTGTGTGTGTGTGTGTGTGTGTGTGTGTGTGTCGGGAGGGTGTGTGTCTGTGGATTTTGTGGTGAGAAGAATGGTATGATGACTGGTTCCGTTTGATCCTATTTCTGTGTTCTTAACTCGATATTGAATCACGTCATATAACAATGTGATATCTAATGAGTATTACATTAAAATACACACGTTTGATTTATTTGAATCCGTACTTTGAGGTACTGTAAAGAAAACATGTTTAACAATGTTGAGGAAATCCAAGTCTGAGACTATTGATACACTAGCACAACATGGTAATGGATGTATTTGGGCATGGAACACGAACACGAGGAAGGGAGGCCACTGGATGTGAAATACAAACATGTTACCGATTGGTTAATGAGGTTTCGTATGATAAACGTAAGGGATGCAAACAGAGGGCTGTTGGCTTATGAGAAAAGTGTATTTAGATACGTGAGTCCCGAGCACATGGTAAGTAGATTCCATGATGACGGTTGATTGCGGCAGCTGTCTCTGTATGCCGATGGCCTCTGACGCCAGTTGTTCTTGTTAGTAGTGGTTGGCAGTACTGGTGGTTGCTTCCCATTTGATGGTGTGATCTCTGTTCTTGAGGATATGTTCCAATATGCCATTTAGATGTTGTTTATGGTTGAGGGGAAACGCTGTAACCTATCGACACAAGACTCAAGGAACACCAAGCCTCCATCAAAATTGCGCGACTGGAAGTCCTCCGTTAATCTTCTTGGCTAAAATCCAAACAAGACAATAGACTGTCAGAGATATTCGAGTTAGAGAAAACTCAGCATCACAGCATTCTGCTTTAGGTTCATAGAGACTCTGAAAGGTTGAATCATAGGCCAGAAAGAAACAGAACGGAAACGAAACTTCAAGCTTAAATCCTCTAATGAGTGGAAAGGTTTTAGATTAAACAGGCCCAATGAGAGATCCCCTTTTATCAAAGAATCGGCAAAGAGATGTCTCCCTTTGTAAAAGATCGACTATTGAGAGTAGGAGGAAGATTGCGTCACAGCGTTCTTAAGTATGATTCCAAACACCAAATCCTGTTGCCATCGTCAAATCATACCACCATGGTGATATTGAACGACGTTTTCAAAAGTGTCAGAAGGGAAGAAAAAAAGTGAAAAGCATAGTCAGAAACTATGAACAGTGAAGGAAGACGAGACAGCCATCCTAGGTGCCACTGAGAGACTGACAGCACGTTTCTTTCAGTTCTGCAGGGATTTCAGCCATTCATCACTAATGGTGTGGATCTGTTCAGACCGATCTTCCTGAAATATGGACGAAACAAGAGCATGAAAGCTCGGGGTGCACTATTTACATGCATCACAGTATGAGTCATCTATCTTGACTGGTCGAAACCTGTCCA
Organism: Haliotis asinina; assembly: GCF_037392515.1. NCBI lineage: Eukaryota > Metazoa > Mollusca > Gastropoda > Lepetellida > Haliotidae > Haliotis > Haliotis asinina. The sequence goes on along the minus strand of NC_090294.1, from coordinate 11,563,804 downwards.
TCCAAGCATTAGACCTCCATGCTTTGAGAATATTGGCATCGATTCATGGATGGCCTAAGATGATGCCAGAGACCATATACCGCTATAAGTGCATACATGTACATGGTCTCTGGTGACACTCTCACACAACCTGACATGGTTTGTCGGAGCTCAAAAGGAACTACAAGAAATGACGATTGACCAATATGTGTTAGCGATTTACAGTTCCCAACATGGCGTCAAATGGAGGTTATGCACACCCATGAGTCTTCACCAACGTGGCACCCTATGAAAGTCGCACCAAAGCAGTCAAGAGGGCAATACAAGTCAGCATAGGGAGCCCAAGAAACTCTCGAGTGAGATGACAGGGGGTTCAAGCGCTCATCCCCCTTAAGACCACATTGAAGTTATAATATTTTGCATTGGTGGAGCCAAGGCTGACCTGCCACGTGTGGAATGTAAGAGAGTCTCCTTACATCGAAAGCTGTCGCGTGCGGTATTGTTGGTGTTTGCCGACATGGCCTCACCACTACACAATATTAGAATCAAATACTCCCTGAGCAGGCACTGAAGGACAGAGACTTGTGTCAGCTGTGACTGGATGAAATAGTGTAAGATGAAAGTTTTTGAAAAGAACTTGCATCCAGTAATTAAAACTGACCACACTTTTTGTCATTCTTATCGCCATGACTTATAGATATATGTGTAAGGATATTTTCAAGTAGGTGGCATTTGATTCAAAACTGGGGTTGATGTGTTCCGCTTCTGTGCCTGGAAAATATGACAGAAGAATTACCCAGAAAGAGTGTTCTTTGCAGTTTAAAAAGGCCTAACTGTACCCATGTGTACATAGAATGGCTGCTGAAGGAAAGCCTGGGTGGGTTTTTTTTTAACATATCAGTTTACTTTAGAAGTCCATGGGAAAACATTTGGTGTTGTGTAACCACAAGTTTACAGGGCATTCGTAAAGAGCGTTCCAAGAGACATAACGCTTCGCTCGAAATAGCGTTCGGCCAGTCCGTAGGCCGAGAGTCAATTTAATTAATGCAATGTTGAATGAATTCATTCGAACCTTTTTCGAATGTATTATTGCAATCAATATACGTATGTTTTTAATAAAATATATGGTAGTTTCCCAGGGGGCTGATAGTATTTTAAGAGAAACACATAATGTATATTCAGACACATGGTGTAGCATCGTGCCATGTATTTTCAAATAGGCGACATTTGATGCGGAACAAGATGTATTCAGCTTCCTATGCTCGGAAAGTAGGCACGAAAAGTTGGAATTTATAGTAGTTTAAATGCCAGACTGTACCCATATGTACACGGAATGGCTGTTGACATCCTTGGTATTTTTTTTAAATATATATATATATATATACATCCTTGGTATTTTATATATATATATAGAGGTCAGTGTGAAAACATTGCTTTTGGGGTGGCGCAACAGAAATATCAACCCACTCAAGAATTCTGGGATATCAGAACAGCAATGACAAAAGCGGAATTGTTCTGGATCTATGAGTCCTTAGGGACACAGCTACTCGTTATCGCTATGAAGGTTGAACATAGGTCATAGATCTACACACACACACATCCTATTCACTAGAGGAGGGGGCAATTTAAATGTTAAAAAGTATGCTTAAAATTATGTGAAAGGAGAGCTGGGGGTGGGGGTGGTTGTACATTGCATTTGTACATGACATGCAGGGAGCACATACGCTGTACATAGGCGATTGGGCCATTCATTTCATACAAGCGTCTTCATGAAAATCCTCATCGCCCCCTCCAGCTTGAATTTATGAACGGCCCCTTAAAGCGTCTACTCGTCATACTGAAGACCCGGGTTCGATTCCACATATGGGTACAATGTGTGAAGCCCATTTCTATTGTCTCCAGCCTTTATAGTGCTGAAAGTGGCTTAAATAAATACTCACTCTCTGTACTAGATCGCACAAGGAAGCGCTCTGTGGAAGAAGGGAGGTAACTCTGATTCACAGGCAATGCTTAGACGCGCGTCTTAAAATGACTTTAACAACTGGGTGTGTTGACATGGTCGAGGCTGCCCAGGACATCGCGACAACTTTTACACCACATAATTACAGCTGATTCATAGAAGAAAGACAAACTCGAGAATAATATTAGTTGGCAGATCAAGCTGCGACATTAAAGCTATGCCCACGAGTGAAGTTAGAATCAGAGAAGAGTAGATTTACTGCCCTGTAAACAAACCGACATTGAGCGAAACTGACCAAATCCAAACTAACGCTCCAAATGTTTATGACTAAGTGTACTCCCTGTTGAACTGTTTAATTTTGTAATTAGATGATCACGATACGTTTCTGTCTGTCTGTCTTATTCCATGTAAGACCGTTTTGGGTTTTTTCGTTTGTTTGTTTGTTCGCTTGGATGTTTTTTCGTTTGTTGTTTTGTTTCATGTTTGTTGTCTATATCAACAACAGTCACTGTTAGGTAGGTAACTTCGGTAGTGTAGTGAATACAGCATCTGCTCAGATGTTACATCGTCCCAGGCCTCGACATACTAAAACACATTAAAATTAGCTGCCATGTACCATGTTTGGTATTTATTACACAAACAAGAACTGGTCGGGTCGTTGTCAGTTATATATCTGGTGGGGTATCCATGTTAATTAGTCTGCCTCAAAGTCCATAAACCACAATATTTTCTCCACTGCCAAGCCCTCTCTGCAATGCCAAAGTCTTAAATGAAGCAGTTCCTCAGTTTTAGGAATTTTAATCTAGCTGCTGTCCTCTCGCCCATGGCCGTACGATCACTCAACTGTAGTACCCGGATTTGCCGATCTTGGGCTGCAGTGGTAACTCGAGGTCTGTCTGTACGGGGACGGTCATTTCTTATACCTATTTGGTTGCAACGAGCTGCAAGCCATGATATCTTGCTCAGACTAACATTCATGCGCCTGGCATGAGAAGATCGGTTATCTCCAGCAAGCATTCTTTCTGATTCAGTAGCGATGTCCCGTGTCCCAATCCCAGGGTCAAGACGTGACGTAGTGATTTGACCTTGAAACGCCTTCAAAACGAATGCAATTTTCTGAAAGTAATCTGGATTTTTATTGCCAGACAGAGAATGCTCTTTGCTGCGTAATTTCAACTGGAAGGTGATTCCTGTTGCGTTGTGGCGATGCGTTTATAATCCTTGTAAGGAATGTCATCAAAATCAAAATTTTCAGGTAAAATCAATTTTTTACTTGTGAAATTATGTAAAATCATATTATCAACACTTTTGATACGTATTTTGACGATTGTTTGAAAATACCACTCGACTATGCGTTTCTATTTGGGGATGGTATATTTTCAGAGGCTAAGCATTAGTGTACCGTGCACTGCATCTCAGACTAAAGCCCGAACATGTCCTGTTACTCGCTGAATGAAACGAATACCGCTAAAACACATTTTAATGTATCAATTTTGTTTCTGTAATTGAATTATGTCTACGTAGTTTATACATTAAAACATCATGTCAAATGCCTTGTATAAAATACAACACCCCATGTGATTGTTTTCCGGCCCAAACACACTTAAAACACTAAGCGCTATAGAGAGATAGTTGGGAGAAGAGTTCACTTCCTTGTTGAAGCCCCCTACTGGAGGGATTCGTGATCTTTGTACCGGGATTGGTGTTATTTAATAGATTCGTGTCATTGTCAGTTTATATATACTTCATCCTCGGAGGAAGCATTATTCGCTGACCGTGTATACATGGATAGCGTCGACATAGTTCTTACATGCTTAACGCCTCTCTTTGTTAACAGGTGAGTTATATCTCGATTTGAACATTTCGGTACAATGCATTCCGTGACTGTAACAAATCTGGGTATAGATATTAAAAAATCATTGAGGGCATAAGCCGTCCAAACTCGTAGAGAATTGTGACCTACAGTTTAGCAGGTTGTGCTGTTCTCGAATTAAGAGTTCCCCATGAAATACTGCGTGGGATTCAGAGAGTGATAGACTTTATAAATCTTTACTTCTTTACTCCCGAATGATTCCAGCATATCGTGATACATATATTACTCAAAATAACCTAAAGAACACACATCCACTGTGGAGTGCTCTCAGAGGAAATTAACCCCGGCAGCTAGATATATGTCTTGCAATATCCGACCGGCTTTGACAGAAAACCAAGTGAAAAATATGGTGCATTTGACTTCCATTGAGTGTTATAGCCAACATGCCGTTCTCCGCGACGCCAGACCCAACTCTCTCATTTCGTTGTAGGATTATAAATCAGCATCAGCATGTGAATCATGTCATCTTAAAGGGACACTGATGCGGAGCGAATAATGCTTCTCGCCAACGGTCTAATTACGAAAGCAGACCGCAAATTGGTCAGCGCCCACTCCTTCGACCGTGACGGACAAAGGAACTGGGCTCCTGTCCATATTAGCAGAATTTCTTCACCTAAACAGTCAGGAGGCCGGATGCCCATCACACGCCATTTGTTTAAAATATCCATGGTATTCCTTGTCTGATCGTAACCAAATATCCCAGCAGTGTAGTTCTTTTCGGATGCTTGGATGGTATACTTACTGATCCAATTTGATCCTATTTCTGCGTTTTTAACCTCGATATTTAATCATGTTATATGCAAATATGATGTCTACAGGCACGTAGCAAGCCATTTGTTTCAGTACGGAAGATTGCAAAGCTTTATATTTAGGTAGTTTTGAGTGTTGGTTGAGCTGTGATAGCAAATAGCATACGTAAATATTGGTAGCTATAGTAGCTACAATGGTTTATTATTTATGATAATAAAACACACAGTTGATTTATTTGAATTCGTAAACAAAAAAAACCCGATGACTTTGCCTTTGGTAGAGAAATCTGAAAATTGTCTTACGTAAAGAAAACTTATTTCACCTATTTACCCAAGTACACAGCAAATGCCTGTATGTATTCCTTATGTAACGAAATTCCGTTGGTATCATCAAAACAGTTCCGGCCCATAAGTGTTTTCAGGCTGCATGCGACACAGAGATTACATCTTCCTTGCTGTAACTCGCGTTTGATGGTGTAAACCTACACGTGTTATTTGTCATCATTCTCTTGATGGTCAATTCATGAATTTATAACAGGTATAATTAGTAGCAACACCAATTCGGTTACTCAACAAAGGTTCCCATTTGGCATTTCTCCTGTCTGGAGTAAATACTCAACATTATAAATTAAGGTCTGTAATGGCAAATGTATTGTATGTTATGTAATATGTGCATGTAAGTGATGCAAGAGGGTTTATCAGCTGAGTTACAAAAACAAACATCGATCAAAGGATTAACCGATAACACACTGATTGTTTAATTACTTTTATCTTCTAGCGGATTTGTCAAAAGGAAGTGTTTAGATGACTACACCCTGTCGTAAAGTGTGAGTGCAAAAACAACATCCTCCCTTCAAAGAATTAACCACCCTTGCGTTGATTGATTGATTGCTCAATATTGGTTAACTAAATTACTTAGAATAGTGGACATCATACAATTAGTTGCCAGGTGTGCTATCTTGGGAGACCAATGAGAGGTTTATCTAGTTTTCACCAACGAAAGACGTGAAACGATGTGTTACTTTTTCGCAAATGAGACAGTTGTAAGACACGCGACACAGAACAGGATTATTTACCAGCTGCAGATTAATGGAATACGATTTCCTTTACGTGGATATTGATGGATACATTCCTGAACAAGGTAGTAGTCTGACATTGTTGCTATAAAATTAGTCTGTTTTACATTCATTATTTGCATTTTGTTTTAATTCATTTGTTGTAGCATTCAGCAGAATCTGTATGACAGAAAACAGACACTAGATCGCGTAAGTGTGTAAAATAGGATCCACATTGGCAATCTATACAAGGTATAAATGTTGCTGTTATGTTAGAAATTTACTATGAGTATAAGCAGATCGTGTGTTCTTTTATTAATTTTCAGAATCATACAAATATGACAATAAACTAATTAGGGTTATGAGACAAAATATAGAGACGTGCATTGGCTTCATTATTTTTCCGTCCTAATAGTTTTTTACCATTTCTACCACTGGCAGATGATTAACCTTCAAAGTGTTTCATTTGTTTCCATAATACATTTGTAATGAAGTACAAATGACTTCACCTCAGTTGATCTGTCAATAATTAAACTAACAATTGCGCTTACGGACTGCGCAGCAGAGCTCACGAACCAGTCACGAATTCTGGGATATCATCCGGGTATTCACGGGAGAAAAACAATAACAAAAGTTTACACCAGTCCACGGAAATTGCTCCGCATCAGTGCCCCTTTAACTTGCTCGCGGTGTCACGTAGAGTGAGTGAGTGAGTGAGTGAATGAGTGAAAGAGTATGGTTTTATTGTTTTAAACCTATGCCAGCAATGTCCGGTGGAGAACACCAGAAATAGGTTTCACACATAGTACCGATGGGTATTAATCAAACCCGGTATGTCTTAAAGGTGATTGGACAAAATAAGTCCAAAACCTCCATTAATTATACTACTATACTGGTATTTTCATTATTGATATTTCATGAGTGTGTCATTGAATAAATAGATCATTATTCGTGATTTCAAAATTTCCATATATCCCTAACTATTTTTATCCAGTATATGTTTCTTTCGCCGCAATCGACAGTTGTGTGGAACACAGCCGTAGGGGTGAATGTTCGAGTCTGGACCAGACCAATAAGGAGTTGGCAGCATGGGCAACGTCTCACATCCCAGGGTCACGATGACTTTTTAACCACCCGATCCTCATTAATTGGCTTTTCTGACAAGTACAAATTAACTGTGCCTTGGAATCCGCGCGGAGGATAAGAGCGAAGGCATTTTATTGCAATAAGTTCTATCTGGCATCCCCTCAGATACAAACACGAGTGAGTGAGTTAGTTTGTTAGAGCGTCAGTGAGTGAGTAGGTGTAAAGACAAATGTAATTTGGGGTCATTTCGTTTTCCTACACGATTGCATCCGACTTTGTCACTTTGAAAACGAGTACGTTTGAAAGTTGTCGGATGCGTTCGTACGAATGAGAGTAAGATTTGTGTATTTCAACTATTGCGTGTATTGGACTCGTGACAATACACCATTCTCGTAAAATACCAATCTGAATTCAGAGATTTTCAAGAGATTCGTGGCATTTGGTCATGAAAAAAATCTTTGACCCAAACTACTTTCCTCAGGTCATTTTTTCATAACCAGTACAAGTATATGATTTAAAATTTATCTCAGGGCTGCTCATACCTAGATGTTCTCCAGAAGGTCGAAAAATCGGCCACTTAACTCATCTTAACCAAAGTCAGAAGACCGAAACTTGTAAGAGTAAGACAGAAACAACGCTAGGCTTTCGCTGTTGGGACATGTCTGATAACTGTTATCCGAAGGCTTACCGCAAACGTATAATCTACTCTTCAACAGGGAGCGATGTGGTAGCCTTGTGATTATTTAATGCGTCCGCTCGTCACGTTGAAACCCATAGTTCGATTCCCCACATTAGTACATTTCTGGGGTGGCCGCGTGATATTGCTGGAATATTGTTAAAATCGGCGTAAAACCTAAATCACTCCCCCCTTTTCAAGTGGACAAATAGGGCCCTAGTCCTTTACTTCAGTACTACAGCCGTAATTCAAGGAGAATGTAATTCAATCTAGCATGTTACCGTGGAAACAAATCAACAGTGAGAGCCTTGATCCACTCCATCGGAGTAGCTGTTGTATAGCACCATGGCTATGCTTATGATATAAGCTGAGAGTTGATTTCCTCAGTCAAGGACTTCTACACAACGTTGAATACGTACACATGGGCAGCTCCAACCTTTTGAAAAAGGGGAGGAGGGGTTGCACTTTTCTCATTTTCATCTTCAGTGGGCGGGGGGGTATGGGGGGGATGTTGATTGAGAATCAAAACATGACCTTGGGTCAAGCCCTTTTGCATTTATAGAATCATTTTATTGTCAGCATGGTGAAAGCATAAGATCGCTGTGGTAGAATCAGTCGCTACGTCATACCACACAAGATGAGGTCAAAACGGTCGCTATCTGATGTTGATCCGCTTGCCGTTCTAACACAAGTGAGTGAGTTTAGTTTTACGCCGCGCTTAGCAATATTCCAGCTATATGGCGGCGGTCTGTTAATAATCGAGTCTGGACCGGACAATCCACTGATCAACAGCTTGAGCATCGATCTGCGCAAGTGGGAATCGATGACATGTGATAACCAAGTCAGCGAGCCTGACCATCCGATCCCGTTAGTCTCCTCTTGGAAGCACAGTCACCTTTTATGACAGGCATGGGTTGCTGAAGGCCTATTCTACCGCGGACCTTCACGGGTCCGTTATAACATGAAGGGGCTGGTCGTCCTGGAATGCATACAGTGTCGGATTTGGGTATCAAACAACGGCATTTCCTGGACAGCTTAAGATAAGTTAGCCCAGGCAGCAAAAACACGCGCGTACACGTACATGCACATGCGTTATCCCAGGTAGCATGGCAGCATTGGGCCAGCATTGGGCCACTGCTGTAAAAAAAAATTGGGCCAATGCTGGCATTCAGGATTGGGCCAATGCTGATTATCAACGTTGGCCCAGCATTGGCCCAATGATGGCAGGCCAATATGTAGCCAATACTGGCTCATCATTGGCCCAATGATGACGTGCCAGCCTGTAGCCAATACTGTGCCCTCCTTTTGCCAGTCATATCATCCTGGCTTTTTAATCTACATATATGATTCTTCATTGACTAATGCCAAGAAATCGTATCTTGGTTTTCTCTGCCATCCATCCCTTGTGATTGTGACAATCAGCATTTGTAAAGATACTGTAAAACACTTTAAAACACTGTATTTACCAACTGTAAGTTAAATTCTAAGGTTTCTTAACAAGAATGTTTAAGAAAACATGTTTAATTAAAACGTTATGAAACGGAACATGTGTTCACATCTCATTATATATCTTACAAAAAATAGAACTTTAACAAATATCTACGAATTGTCTTAAGATATTCAGTAGTACTAAAATGTGTGTGTGTCATAAATAGTTGAATCTATGCGGTTGAAAACAGAAAACAAAATAATTAAATGTATCTTCTTAACTTTAATTCTCTCTTTTATAATAATATGTAATGAAATGAGATTCTATGCATCATCAAAAATCATGCTTCATTAGTTTTCAGTGAAAATGTACAACTCTCAAAACTGTATTACCATTAGACTTGCAGTGCAGTGATGCCACAGCATTGTGACGTCATAAAGTTCATTGACAAGGCACTGTACATAGTCTACTGTCAAAACGATATCTCCCAGGAGCTGACACACGATCTCATACAAGCGATATCTCCTGTGGAACACAGTTTTTGATGATGGAGTTGTTTATTGTACGTTTGTTGCAGTTTTATGAGGCTTTCCAGTTCGCAATCAGACGCCATTGTGCACACTGGGTTCTTCCGTGCTGCTTCTGAAATGGAAATTGAAATTGGACGTAAAAGTACATAAAACTGCTGTATCAATAATTCTCTAATTTCATTAAACATTTCAGTGTATATTATTGTGTATTGTCATATATAAAGTCACAAGTTTGACAATTCTAGATTGCCTTACCTCCGAAGCTCCTTTCAATTTTGATTAATATTTAACTATATCAAGTTTGTATGTTTCAAACACTTTCCTTTCATAATATAATTTTAAATTTTAACAATCCCAGTCAGTCAAGTATGCATTTGTTACCAAATGTGGTATTGATCGAAAAGCATATGTATTTCTGATTACAGAAAACAGTGACAAGTAAAGTAGTGAAATGAAATGCTGCTGTAAATCGTGAGGATGGCCATGTTTAACTCAGTGGCACTTACGTATCAAATTACAACCATTTCCAAATAACCCACTTATCCTTTAGTAACATGTTTGCATATATTTTAAAACTGTGAAAATATGGTAGACTATACCTTTCTTTAATGATCCTGGTATATCACATGGAAAAGGGACTTGAAATCTGTAAATCCTCGGACAAGTGCAAGAGTGAACACTGGTGTAAGATACCGCTCTAAGGAGAAATTCTTCAGTTGACAGTCTGCAGCAAATGCCTGTTTCAAATGTTTCCATTGTTTGTAGTTTCTGTTAAATTATAATTAGACTATAAACTTTTATCTTTTGCAAAAACACTTGTGCAGTGATTGTGTGAAACTGGACAAGGGCTTTTTAGATATATTTGTAAGTTAATCTTCAAGTTTCACAACTAAAAGTAGCTCCGGGCAGATGTACTGATAAAGAGGTTAAATTTAGAACACATGGGTCAGTGCTGGGAATCTGCTGGTACCAGCTGGTGGCTGAGAGACAGTGGCTCCCCGGCGGTGGCCCAGTGCTGTGCCAATGCCGTGAGCCCCGTTGCCGGCACAAGCGTAACTCGCGGCAGTAATACAGCATTGGGCCAATGCTGTCATGCTACCTGGGATAGAAGCGCTGTAAGCTTGAAAGTGCAATTTTTTCACCTTTGAAAAAGAAACAAGGTTAGGTATTTGTAGTACTGTGAATAAAGTATTTGGTTCAACGTTTCTGAATTAAGTGTTCGATTCCCACATGGGCATAATGCGTGGAGCCAGAGATGTGGTCTCTGGTGAAGCTCATTTCAGGTGTCTCTCGCCGTGATATTGATAGAATAGAACTGAAAGCGGCGTGAAACTAAACTTACTCACTCACTCAACCGGACCAGCGCTCACTCTTTACAACCTTATTTCAGTTCAATCAATACGACAAGCAATGTTCTCTCACTCATTCAGTCAAACAATGTCGACTGTATGGCATGGACATGTAATGATTTTATGAAGCAGTCGAGTGCCAAAATTAATGTCATTTCACGGGAAAATAATTGTTTCTGTGCATCGCTAGATATATGAACATGTCTTACTCGGGGCGATATATGATGCAGACAAATACTACCTGGTTTAACGTGCGTATAACATTGTACAACAATAAAGTATAAAGGGCACCTGCAGAATACGAAACAACGTCTGTACAACGGCGAATAACTTATCGTCTGCAATAAGTATTGAAGTGCGCATGCGCAATCGCAAGATGGGATGATGGCGGAAGCTAGTACACCCCGCAAAACTGCAAAGATTGCAGCTTGGAAAAAGCTCCACGACACTGTTCAGGATGCCAATACGTTGAGGCAAGAGGCTGTTAGTGCTCAGCATGATCACTTGATTACGGAAATTGAGACCTCAGACGGACCTCTGGCAACAACTCTGAGGTAAACACCTGCCAACTTCGCCGGGCACTTCACTTCATCTATCACTGACATCAGAAATATTTATCATGTTACACCTTGACAGTGCGTTCTCAATGCTCATAGATGGTAGATGTTTAATGTAAGCTGACCATATCTTCGGACTTGATCCCGAATTAAAATGTGAGACTTGCGTTATAGATGGAAAGATGAAAACGGTTTTCGAAATCTGTCAAAGAGCGATAAGATTGCTAATCAGAGTTAGGTCATTTCATAGTAATAAGCCTGTCCACAACCAACGTCTGAACCTAGTTTGTGCAATATTAAGTTCCTAACCACCATGTAAGAAAAATAAGAGGATGGAGAACCAACTTCTGCCTGCACAACCCTTCAAAGGGGAAATTAAAAGGGTGTGTTATTTACACCAGTTGCTTATTATTATCCTAGTCTACAAATGTCAATTTCCCACCCCACCCATGCTCCACAAGTCACTGCCAGAGTATCTTAGTACCAGACAAAAAGTCCCTGTTTTCCCATTTGAAAATCTGTTTGCATGTGCATTATGGCACCTGCATATAGATTTACTTAAGGGGATACAAGACTACAAGCCCTATTATTGCTTTTAAAATTTAAAATTAAATAGATGTTGTGAACCTCCAGGGGTGTATATTAGTAGTAGCATAGATCGGGTTTGTTTATGTAAAAAGTTAGCTGATTACAAGTAGAATTTTCAGTTATTTTGCATGGTGTTGCTATTTAGAGCTTGCATGATTCACTTGCTTGTTTGGTGAATCAAGTCATTTCCTTTCAGGAATTTAGTTCATTATCCATGATCAAAGGATTCAGATATTCTTGGATTGTTTAAGGATAGTGTTTTATGCTTCACATAGTTTCTTGTTTATCAGAGCAATGTATATTCACATGTGTCAGTACTGTCACCTTGCTGACCTGTCAACCAGAGGATTAGTCTATGAGCCATAGGTGTAACAATGTCAACATTGTGAAACCAATGTGAAAATCTATATATATTATTCACTTAATATGTATTGGTTAGTGGTTAGAGCATACAGCTGGAGAGCAGGAGGTTATGTGTTTGATCCCCAGCTGCATCATGCAAAAAGACATAATGTTTCTGAATCTGTGGCATGGTATCTCAGTGAACTGGCACTATAAACCAGCTTTAGTCTGCGCTAGTTCATCAAAATTTTCTCAAGTACAACATTTGACCCTATTTCACCAACCCTTACCCATGAATTTATGTATAATTGTATATTCATTCCGCTTTATTCCTGTTACATAGTATATTATTATTGTACATATGTCATATTCATCATTATGTGTACTCTGTCAAATGAACCTCTACTAGCTGAGCACACACAACCTAACAGTCATATACCATGGTGGGGATTTTTGAACTGGCAATTTATGCTTGTCATAGATTGCATAATAATATTAAGCGTGACTAGTACCAATTCTTATTCCTGCCTTTTAGGTGTGACACCAGGCACAATCATATTCTAGGCATATGATTGCAGCCTGTACATATTTCACAAATGGTCCACTGATAGATATTGTGAGCATTGATCAGGTTACAAGGACATGTAATCAACCACTCACAGAATCTGACCACCCGATACATTAAGAATCATGATAACACAAGATTGCAACTCTGCATACAAAAATGGCAGGTAAATTTGTCTTTCAGGTTTAAGGGGTTGTGGGATAGCTAGTGGTTAAAACTTTTACTCAGCACACCATAGTCACAGGTTCTATTCCCCAAATGGTAATGATATGTGAAGCCCATTTCTGGTGTTTAATGCCATGATGCTAAAGGCAGCTTAAAACTATACTCTCTCATCCAGGTTTTCTTTAGCTCAGTTTATTGAAACAGAGTGTATTTTTGAACTGTCATTTTGCTTTTGTTGCTCCAACGGTTATAGTGTGATTGGTCAGGGTACAAGATGAGATATACTCTTGACAATGCTGGATCATTACCTGTTCCCCAACCAGTTCTGTGTTTTTGCAGGTTAATCATTCCCACCTTTTGCCATGCTTGCATATATCTATTTCTTACAGAGCTGTTTATGATGGAGACGAATTGGGCAAGTTTCAAGAGACTTTGGATACTCGAATCAAAAGTCATGACCGTGAGATTGAGCGAATGTGCAACTACCATTATCAAGGGTTTATTGACTCCATCAGAGAACTACAGCAAGTCAGTGGTGATGCTGCCAAGCTTAAGGTAAAATTGACAGGATTCTTTATTTTTTAACCTAGCAGTTAAGGTGTGTGCTCATCACACTTAAAACCTGGGTTGGATTCCTCACAGGGGTACAATTTGTGAAGCCTATTTCTAGTATCACCTGCTGCGATAGTGCTGCAATATTGCTAAAAGTGTCTTAAATCTAAAATCGCTTTATTGAAAACAACCAGCCAACGGGAACATGACAAACTGACATTGACATAAGTCAACATCAGTAAAAAACTGTAATGTGTGATTGTGTTAGTAATCTAGGTAAAACATTAAATAAACTGGAAGGCACAAAATGTCAGCATAGTTGTTGTTGTCGTTGCTGTTGTTGTTGTTGTTGATGTTGTTGTTTATGCTAGAGCTGCAATGATATTTGTTTAACTAAAATATTTTTATTTGAATTCTAGGATGAGATCAGTGGTGTGGATAGTGAGCTACAAAAGTCATGTGACCCCCTTCTGGCTAAAGGTGATGAGCTGGTCAAGAGTCGCAAGATTCAAAAGAATATTACAGCTGCCATAGAAAATCTCTCTATGTGCCTGCCAGGTAGGACAGTGGGGTCTCTTTGTACACTTTCACATTGAACGTGGTGTGTGTTTAATGTAGAATTTTGATGTTCTTATAAAGGATATTTTATCTTGATTTGACATGGATTTGTTAGAGCAAATTAAAAGCAGATCTGTATAGACTTCCACTGAGGCAAATTATGTAGTTTCCTTTCAGATGGTTTGTATTTACAGTCATCATGGTTACTAGTGGTGAACTGATTGATCATATAATCGGTTTATTGATTGTCTGATCGAAGTATGTATATCGGTTAACTGTAAAAGTAATCTAAATTGATGTAAGTCGTCAAATACTCCATGATTTTCAATATCCTTTTGTCAAAATGTTTTTAATCCATTTCTAAAGAAGAATTTTTTACGATTTTGTGTCATGTAACATATCTTTGTTACAAGTGATCGTGTAGCAGTCGTATCATCAGCTGGTCTTGTGTTCATAAATCAATACTTGTAGTTGATCATTTATCAATAATTGATCAAAAGAAGTCATCGATAATCAATTATGGTTTTACAGGTCGATTCCCAACACTAATAGTTACTACTACGTAATCATATTATTTTCATCTTGATTCTGACTAAAATCCTCAAGTGAATATCTTGATTAGAATTTATCTTAAGATAGAACTAAGAGGATGGGGTGGCTTGGTTCACACAAGACAGTGTACCATAGATTGATGCTATTGATCACGTGGTTGTCAAGTGCAGACTCAATTATTCACAGACTGCTACCATACAGCTGAAATGGTGCTGAGTGGGACATAAAAGTTTAAAACTAAACACTCTCACTCATTCTGGCTAAAATCTGATGGGCTGTTTGTATTTTATGCACAATTTTCAAAATGGCATACTGTAAGTACAACCTGCAATGTGCTAACATTTCAAATTGACATTGGTAGGACGTGTAGAATATGCTTAAAGTGAAACATTTTGAAATGTGTTCCTGTTGCTGGTTTTCACAAACACTGCTGAAAGTGGTTGAAAAGTTTTAGATAAGAAATGTTCAGGAAACTGCCCAAGTGACTGTTGTGTTGCAGTGGCATAATTATCTACAGGAAGTACCGCATTCTTACGATTACTGTGTCGAAAGCGGGCAGAACTTATTGCTTGTATTCCAAATTTCTGCTGTCTTATTTGCTAATTATAGTTAAATAAATACATAAAAATAGTTATTTTACGTGCAGTTTTGAAGTTTCTAAACCTACTCAGGTTGTATGAATGCCCTTGACCAGAGATGGAATGTCGCAGCCAAATGGCTGATTGTTTCAAAAGTTTAGAGTTGGTGTATACAATGATGGGTACAAACAGAGTAATAAAACTGTTGCCATGATTTCTTAGTTGTTTGTATAAAAAAATACATCCAAAAAATAAATATTTCTGTATTTCACTTATCGTTTAACAAATCCTCAAATTCGATTATAAGTCCACAAACATTCAAAGTAAATTAACACTTTCCATGTTTTTAACCGTAGAATACGTGTGTTTTTAATGTATGGCTAGATTTCCTAAATTGGCAGTGGCTGAAGGGATGATGAAAATCCAGCTAGGGTCCATGCAGGAAGCTTAGGTACTGTAAGTCCTAGGATGGTGATCTACCTTCAGTTGTTGGTGATATATAGCCCGTTTTTTATATTGTTTTGTCCAAATAGTGCTACTAGTTTTAACTTTTCACATTAGTTTTAACTGTAACTGTGATATTTTAGTTGTGTTACTGTCCTTTGACGACAGATTTTTATAATCTATACATATTTCATTTCAATATCAAACATGTTCTCGTCACGATATGGCTGCAATATTGCCAATGTTACGTTGAATATTCACTCACTCACTCACTCATTCAAATTCAAATATGTTTTTGTTATCATAAACTAAGCCATTGCAAATTTTATGTCAGTTCAGGAAACATTGTGTCGAAATGTTGAATCTTGTTGTTTGAAGATAAGTTAAATCAAGAGATCTTAAGTGTAATAAATTCGTCACACAGTGTTTTAAAAGTGTGTACAGGACTCTAAGACCCTTGTGAATTCCGTATTTCTTGAGATTACAGTCTTGTTCACCCATTTCAAAACACTGTGTAACTAGTAATATACGAATAAAGAATATTGAAGTTTTGTGATTATCTCTTCGGTTCCATTTAAAATCGTCACTGACTTTTATTTTTTATTGTAAATAATTGACAAAACTTGCAATACATTTTATTAAATAGAAAATGTAATCCCTCAAAACGCAATCTAAATTTGAAATTTGTGTTGTTATAGCCAAAAGAGTATTTTCACGGCTTTAGTTTGTAGAAAATAGGCTTTGCCTGTATAATTGATGTCTCTCACAGTCACAGTATTTCGAAGTACGTGTCAGAATACAGGTACCAGAATCGCAATGTAATACAGATTATTTGCCAGTATTCAGCCCGATAAAATACTGTATTGTTTAAGAGATATTTTCTGTATGTTCTTTGAAAAGATAACCCTGCTACCTGGGTTAGGCATGACACTTTGTGGCTTGTCCTAGTTGGTCACTCTGTGACATGTTTACATGTTTACATGTTTACATTTACATGTTTACTGCTGTTTTGCAGTGGTTTCTGTGGAGATAGGTCCTTCACTCTTGTGTTACACCTGCAAGAACCTATCTTAGTGGCGTTGGAATTTGTTTAAATCTCATAATGTGATGACCCGAGAAGATCCTGGGTTAGAATTAGTCTTCAGTAAGCCATGATTGTCATAAGAGGCGACTTACACTAACAGGACCCGGTGGTCAGGCTCGCTGACTTGATTCACTCATATCATTGTATGCCAGTTGTGTAGATCGATGCTCATGCTCTTGATCACTGGATTGTCTGGTCCAGTCTCAGTAATTTACAGATCGATGTCATATAGCTGGAATATTGTTGAGTGAGGCATAAGTTTATACTCAGTCGTGTGCCTCACGTGCAGTAGCCTATCACTTCTTAGTTGTGTTCAGAATTTGTTAGAATCTCATAATTAATGATTGGTTCATAGGAACCAAGCAGTCAGTGAAAATAATTGGTTAGAAACATGTAATGCATTTTCCTGTTATGGCTGTTAGTGAAGATATTACAGAATAGAAGAAGAAAATTAGATGACCCGTGAAGGTCCCAAGGTAGAAAAGGTCTTCAGCAACCCATGCTTGCTCTAAAAGGCGACTCAGCTTGTCGTAAGAGGTGACTAACAAGATCAGGTGGTCAGACTCACTGACTTGGTTGACACATGTCATCGGTTCCCAATTGCTTAGATCGATGTTCATGCTGTTGATCACTAGATTGTCTGGTCCACACTCGATTATTTACACTAAATTTACAGACCGCGTCCATATGGCTGGAATATTGCTGAGTGCGGCTGGTATTTCTTCAACTAATGACCCTAATGATTATGAGAAAATACATCAACGCGAAATGATTAATGAGCAGAGCCTTAATAATAGTGTCTCAGTGTGATGATGAGAGCTTAGTGGGAAACTGTCATCCCAAGGAACCAGGTCAGATATCAAAGGGTATCCACCAATTACAGATTAGCTCAGCATGTTCTCATGCATCAAAGCTGTCAAGCTGAATTTTTCATTGCTTTATGTCTATTTTCAGATAAATCAAAACCATTTTGTTTTAACTTTGTTCAAACAAACAGGGTCTTCAGTGCTTGAGAAAAAGAAAAATATTAACAAAAGTAATTTGCTATATTGTATTAAATTATAATTACATTGATACTGCAGCAGAATGTAAAATTAACATGTTTTCAAGGGATTAGGATGGTTGGAGGGAGAGGTCTTTGTGCTGTAATGAAAGATAGATGGTAACAGACAAGACATCAGTGTACCAGTAGTTGTAATGACAGATAGATGGTAATAGACAAGACATCACTGTACCAGTAATTTAAGTGATTATAAGGTTAGTAGACAAGATTATTTTGGGTTGTTGTTAAAATGGTAAAAATTGTGGTCATACAATGGCTAATGAGTTGTGTGCAGATCAGTTAGACAGTACAGAACTTTCTGGCAAAAAAATAACCAGCACTGATTCTGCATATGTGCAGACATAATTTAATTCATAAATGTGCGTCTGTCTGCTTTATTTCATTGTCATTGCACATTGTTGGGAATGAATGTTTGTGATTATCAAACTTGGTTGATTTTTCAGTGCTGGAGCTGTATGGCAAGCTTCAAGAACAGATGAAAAACAGAAGGTATGATCCACTTTGTAATTTCTTTCATGTTCTTTCTTCTCCATTTACTTGTTCATCATCCAGACCCATGTCTGTCTCTTGTCAAGTTAATGGTCCCAATCTGATGATATGGCACAGTGTTCTTGATTTTCGTGATTTACTTATTTGAGCATATCTGAATTGATTGCAGATTGCAGTTTGTTTGCCATCATGATCATCCACTGTTGACTATAACTGACGTGGATCATATTTCATGTTTTCAAGGATTGTAAAGATCCACGTTAAAATTGATCTTCAGTAACCCATGCTTGTCTCAAAGGCGACTAACAGGATCAGGTGGTCAGGCTCGCTGAGTTGGTTGACACGTCATATCCCAATTGTGTAGATTGATGTTCCTGCTGTTGATCACTTGATTGTCTGGTCTCAACCCATGCCCATTGTCAGCAGATAACAGAGATCAGTCCACGATTTCTCATAACAAACTTCAGTTTTCACTCAAATTTCAAATTGAGTTTTAACTTGACTGCAATTTGAAAATAAACAACTGAAGTAATTTATGCACCAAACTCAAATTGTCTGAAAGTATGTTTGAATTTAATATCAATTTTGGTTCATTCTGGGAAATGTATTTTCCTACATTTTCTCAAATTTGAGCGAAAACTCGTAACTTAAGTCAAAACTCAGCCGTAAGTTTGTTTTGAGAAATCAGGGCGAGGTGGTCCTGAATTCTGACTTGTTTGATGTGTGTTTCATATGGGCATTGATGCTTATGTTGTAGTCAGTGGATTATTTGACACAAACTTTTACAAACACGTTGTTTCAAAGGCATTTAGAAGTTGGACTTGGAGGAATCAAACTAAAAGTGCTTCATGGTTCAACTTCTTTATTATACAAGGTGAAGAAGAGACTAGAATCTGTCTCAAAACGTTGTGACCTTGTATAATAAAGAAGTTGAACCATAAAGCACTTTTAGTTTTACAAACACGCATTGAATAAATATATTCCTGAGAATGATATTAAACAGCAGATAAAAATTAACAGGCCAGTACCACAAGAACCTTCTCATCCTGCCGTTTCGTAGCCAAAGACACCAAGACAAAGACATGGGTCGGTTTCCCACATGGGTACATTATGTAAAGCTCATTTCTGGTGTTCCATCTCTTAATATAGCTAGAATATTGCTTAAGTAGCATAAAACTCAACTCAACCCAACACATCTCAGCTCCGCTCAGCTAGCTCTCTCTCTCTCTCTCTCTCTCTCTCTCTCTCTCTCTCTCTCTCTCTCTCTCTCTCTCTCTCTCTCTCTCTCTCTCACTCACTCACTCACTCACTCACTCAAAGTATTCAGATATTTAGAGGGAGAGATCTTTTTGCTGTAATGACAGATGAACAGTAAACAGGCCAGGATTCAATGTACCGGTAGTTGTAAGTTGTGTCTCAGTCTTAGTGGAATTTTGCTAAAAGTGGCATAAAACTTAGCTCCCTCATCTGCCAGGTTCTATCCAGCCCTGAAGACCCTGGAACAGCTTGAGCACACATACCTGCCTCGAGTCATCAGCCACTGGTTCTCACAGACCATGTCAGAAGCCATCCCCAAGCTGAGGGAGAAAATAAAGGAGGCATCCATGTCTGAGCTGAAGGACTTCCTGGAGAGCATCAGAAAACACTCAGAGAAAATAGGGGAAGTGGCAATGACACATGTAAGAATGTTGAACTGTTTGTGCTTATGGAGAAGGGTTTTAGGATTTCAAACTAAACCTGTAAGACAGGCAAGAAAAAAAACCCCAAACATACGTGTGAAAATCAGGATTTCTAAAAATGAAGATCTCAAAGCATCCTAGGTGAGATGTTCAGTATGACTGCATATCATGTGAACCGTTTTAAGGATTAGTACTCTTTATGGAATTAATTAGCATGTTAATGTTGTATTGATTATTGCTAGTTAAGCTTACTGGACCGAGCAGACGTTACTTGACTCAGGATACAGACTAGAGTCAACGGTCTCAGGCTGTCTCACCTTGTCATTATCTCTGCAGGCAGCTGAGCAGAACAACATGGATCCAACAATAGTGAAGAAGAAGCTGAAGAAGCGGCGAGCGCCGCCGCCACCGAATCCATTTTCTGGAGAAGTAGAAGCTATGCCTGAGGTTGTGAGAGAAGACTCATTGGAGGGAGAAGAGGTTAGGTTTTATTGTTGTATCAGTGTGTCCGTGTTTGGTTATCCAGTGATTGAAATTATATGTGAAAGCCCAGAACCCTTGAAGGTCTGGGCTAGCATTGATCTTGAGTAACCTATGCTTGTCGTAAGAGGTGGCCAGGCTCACTGACTTGGTTCACACGTCATCAGTTCCCATTTGCATAAATCGACGCACATGCTGTTGATCAGTGGATTTTCTAGTCTAGACTCGATTATGTTCGGACTAATGTAGGTTTTGTAGTGACAGACTGCCGCGATACCTTGCCAAACTTCAGCATGAATCTATGAATCAGACAATCAGCATTAGTCCAGGCTAGTCCTTAGTCCAGCAGTTTAACATTGATGCCTGACTTGCACTCAATTCTTACTTCAAGACAAACGGTCATTGTTTTTTTTCATTTGATACTGAGCATTAGACTCAAGTTTAGAGAAATAGGGGTAATGATTGTTTAGGGTGAAAAACACTGACATGATGTCATGATTATTCTGGAATCTGTTTTAAAGCAGTACAATCAGCCGTATGAGATGTATGAAATCTCAAATGATGTGAACATTTTGTGACTTTCAGGAATTGAGTGCTCAAGATCTTGTGGATTTCTCTCCAGTTTACCGTTGTCTACATATTTATTCTGTCCTGGTATGTATTACTTGATATTATGTTTTGCTTGAGATACTGCAGTTCAGTTCTTGATAAATACATTGCAGAAAGCAGGGTAAATATTAAATGTTTAAGGAAGTGAGATATGGCAGCGGTTACACTTTTACGTTTTGTAGCCTACTCCCCCGTTCTCTCAGTCTATGGGGACAGTTGGTAAGCCTGGTGTTTAAATCATTTGCTCCTCACACCAAAGACACGGGTTCAATTCCCCATGTGTTACAGTGCGTGAAACCCATTTCTGGTGTCCCCTGCCAGTATTGCTTAAATATTGCTAAAAGCAGGTTAAAACCATACGTACTCACTTACAATCTATGATCATTGCAAAAAGGTACTATACATAGTGTGCATTATATATGAAAAATTTGTCTTCATCAAATATTGTAATGTCATTTGCAATGATTAATACATTAGATTAAGACAGCATTATCATGATTACCCGAGGTGTTCAAAATATGTTTAGGAAACTACTTCATTTTTCATCACTGCGAGTAGGTTTTGGTTCTATTTCAACTGATGTCAGTTTTAAAAACTTGTATTATGCCAGTGATGTTATTCCTGTCATTCCTATATGCAGGGTGATAAGGAGAAATTTGAGACCTATTACCGGCAACAGAGATGGAAGCAAGCCAGACTGTCCCTCCAACCACCAGCAGCCATGGTAAGTAAGATGCTACTGTGTGTCAGGACAATTGTTGGGATGCCAGGGCACAGTATTTGTACGGTGACACTAGATTTATTTCAAACAGTTTTCAAAAACATTATGTTGCCAACTCACTGAGCTGGTTGATGTGTGTCATGGTGTTCCAGTTTGAAGATCTGGGTTAGAATTGGTCTTCAACAACCTATACTTGACGTAAGAGGTGACTAATCGGATGGGATGGTCAGGTTTATTGACTTGGTTGACACGTCATCTTGATGATTTGATCACTGGATTGCCTGGTCCAGACATGATTGTTTACAGACTGCCGCCGTATGACTTATAAGTGCTTCATTAAACAATTAACAAAACCAGGCTTTTGTTGAGATCTATGCTCGTGATCTAAATCATATCACTATATTGTTCAGTTCCAAAAAACTTCCATTACTTGCATATTAAGCTTTCTACATGTTGCTCGTTTCTGTTGTCCCCCACTGTGATATTGTAAGAGTATTGCTTAAAGGGACATAAAACTAAAGTTGCTCACTCACTTGAGAAAAAGGTAACCAAGCAAATTCCATGAATACTGAGTCAAGATTGTTTCAATTTCAGCATGAAAGTGCAGACGCTTACCGAAAATATTTCCATGATATTGTAGGGTAAGTTTCACTAGCCACTTGTTGAACATGTTGGTGTTATCAAGTGTTATGTGAGAAGTGACAGTGAATGTTTACACAAACTGAAATATAGTGGTTATAACTTGATAATTGACATGAAGAAGTTTTACAATAATTGATGTGATGACCTGCGTGATGTTAGCACTTGCCGAAAAACTGTATGACACATATTTACATCCATTTGGGTAAATTTTCAAGGTTGGTTCTTCTTTAACTATGCTTGTTGTACCCAATACTTTGCTGGATGTTACAGTAATGTTTTATCACTTTTATAGGTTTTTTGTTGTGGAAGATCATATTTTACACACGTCCCAAGGCCTGGTGAACAGAGCATACATGGATGAGTTATGGGAGAAAGCTGTAGAGAAGATTGTAGCAACCCTTAGATCAACTGCTGTGAGTAGCATCTTTCATCATCAGTGAAATAGTGTCTGCAGTGTCTCCTTAACTCATCGTGATCATTGATGATGCCAGTCCTGTTTGTCAATGCCATAAATGATGGGTTGGCTTAAGTTGTCCAGATGCTCCGTCAGTTTTTCACAAAATGTTGCCACATTGAAATTTTTTTTTTTTGTATATTTGCTGATGTCTTTTTATCCCAGGCTGTCAGTATGAGGAATTGTCAAAAGCAACTAACTTTCAAATAAAAATTCAATGAGCTCATGTTACCTTGGTTACCACATTACAACACGTATAAGTAAATATGTTTGTGTTACAACTACATACGTTGTCTCCGCATATCGAACCATAGTTTGAACTCCTGATGCAATATTGTTTTATTCATGTTTTGGCATCATATCCCACTGTGTTGTTGTTACTACAGTAACACTGAGCCAGATCTTTCAACTTCCTATTCTGCTTTTTGAGTGCTGTAGATTGGCCTGTGTGGCATATATTTACTAGTGTTCCCCCTAGGCACATGTAGGAGGGCGCAGCACCCTGCCCTTTGACTTTTGCGCCCTGCCCTTTGACTTTTGCACCCTGCCCTTTTTCACCTCAATAGCAGTCCTTTACTATGACTAGTGTGTATTTTCCAGATTTGAAATGCTTTTTTCAAATCCTAATCTTAAAATACAAACTGAGAAGAGTAAAAACGAACTTTAGAATTGAAATTATAAGACAATTTGACTTCTTATACATTTTGTTGTTTTTTAAATAGTCTTCACCAACATGCCCTTTGAGGTTATGAAGTGCCCTTTTCCATGAATTTACCCTGCCCTTTCTGAACCCTAGGGGGAACACTATTTACCACCATGGATACATGAGAAATACTACATTTGTCAGACTCATGATGATTGTTATGTTTGAAATTGCTTCAATTTGCTGACTACTCCTGTTCATGTGATTTATGCTTTGTTTACATGTTTGTGTTGAAAACAGGTTCTTTGCCCAAGGTGGCCAGAGTTCAGATTAAAATATTTTGATTTCTCGCAGTGTTCAAACTACTTGACTTGTAAGCACTTGATGTGGTATGTTGAGATTCCTTGACGTGAAACCTGGAACTCTAGTGGTGCAAGACAAGTAGTGACACTAATGCAGTGAAGCAAATCTGGTCACCGGACATAATAAAAATGTACTTGTTTCCAATACAAACTGTTCCTTTTGCATTATATGTACCATTTTTGTTTCAGTCTGTGTTTTGTGTTAATCTGTAATATTTTGTGTCAGGCATTACCTACCTCATCATCTTCAATAACAACTGAACTCTTGTGTGAAAATAGTCAACATTTTATAAACAGATTTGATTTCATATGGGGAACGTTTTTATGTGGGAAGTCACTCAGCCCATTTGAAAGAAATTTGTTTGAGATCTTAACAAGCTCTTCTAATATGATATAGATAAACAGGAAAATAATATACAGTCAGGCCGCGTTAATCCGAACACTTCTGTTTTTCATCAAAAACGTTCGGATAGTGAAACGTACGGACTACTGAAACGAACTTTCATGAACACAACTACAATAGGGTTACTTCCCTTTGACATGGCAATACAAAAACATACGAACGTATACAAGTTGGCTGAATGTGCGATGTGGTGTTTGGGGGCAAGAAATCAACTTTCACGTTGGTCAGTTTGACATTGGCACACTTGTGACTGGCAGCATTGTTACGAAGTAGGATCACGTGTCAACCACGTGATTGATTGCATCTGTCTGTCAAATGATCATAGCCAATCACAAAACATATCCGATGTCCGAAATTGTGCTCTTGCCGATAGACTGTCCGAATTCTTGACCAAAATGTTTGCACATAAGATCAAAATTGGCTTTAGGGTTTTCTCTTTTATTTTTTTTTTTTTTTTGTGCTGCAGTAATTTCACATCTTTTACGCCTAGGGGCGGGACTTACCATTATGACTGACAAGCATCTGGTGATCTCATTTTGACACGATCAGTGTTTTATACAGGAAGTAAGCATGACAGGTATTACTCCAACTAACCAAAAGTGAGACCTACTAATTGATCAAAATCACAAACTAACGACATCTTCAACTCGCAAGTGTCACTTAACAACTACCACTGAATGGGGCTCATGGTGTGAAGGGATTATCCCAACCTTTTTGATGTACCGCCGGACTAATGAAGCAAAACTATGTGTAATTAGCTAATCTGTTACCGCTGATGAACGTTCGGATACGGAGAGTGAAGCACCGGATTACTGAATCAACAGGTAATGAGTTTACATAGTAAACAAGATTGGTTACAGCTAGCTATTGTTCGGATATCGCGGGAATCGGATTGTCGGGGTCCGGACTAACGCGGCCTGACTGTATATTCATTTAGAAATAACTGTATTGATGCTACTAATTTGGTTCACAGTCTCCCAACACCCAATTATGATTAAACAGAAACAGGTTTAGGGTGGCTCAACTTATTAGAGATTATTCAGTGTTTGACACTAACCCAGACATCCTTGTTGTAACCTTGATAGTATTATTACCTGTGATAGCTAGCAAGGTCTATGGGTCCCTTATTCACCGTGACTCACAGTATGGTCACATTATGTACCATACATGGATAGGAAGCATCCAGTGTTGAGTTAGAAATGATAGAGATCTCTCGCTGGCTTGGTTGACACATGTCATTGTGTCCCATTTGCGGAGATAGATCGATGCTCATGCTGTTGATCACTGGATTGTCTAGTCCAGGGTTGATTACTTATGGACCACCACCATATAGCTGAAATATTGCTGAGTGTGGCATAAAACTTAACTTACTCAATAAATAAGTGAAATGGTCTCTCCACATAGCTGAAACAATACTGAGTGCGATATTAAACAACAAATACAATTTCATGAATATGAAGCAAGAGATATCTTTTAAAATGATGCAGTGTTCTTGTTTATATACCTCAACAAAAGGGAAGTAATTAAGTTGCTGTGTCAGTAGACATTTTCCAGGCATATACATGTCCTTTTGGGTTTGTAGGAGAGGAGCATCGCTTTTTGTAAACAGGAGGTACTTTGGTATTGTCTTTCTGTCTGTCCCTACTGTATGTGTCTGTATGTCTGTCTGCACAGGCAAAGCTTGTCAACCAAAAACACTGGAATGCACAGGTATCAACCAAATTTCCATAGCAACATATGTCATGTCAGAATCCATGTTTGTTTTGGGTAAATGGCAACAAATAATATTAGAGCCAAAGTCAGGGTTTTAAAAATAGTAACTTTCTAGAAGAATGTGTGCTAACATTAATCAGGAATTCCAATTTTCGAATTCGAAATTGAGGTGTTAGACCCAACTATTAAACATATCAAATTCTTCCTCATTAACTATGTCCTTACCAGGGAAGCAAAAACATTGATGTTTTTTATTGTAGACATGAGACTTTAAACTCATGTTTTTGTAATTTTTTAACTAATTTTCCTTTGGGCATTGATTTTGTTTATAGCACTCATTCAATAGGCTACCTGAACACATTACAGATGATGTGCCCTTATAGTTTAGGTACAACTGCAGACTATGAAGACTTTTTAACACTGTCAAGTTGCTGATTTTGAATTTTAGAGTAAAAGGAGGGTTCCTCGTGAAGTAACTTTCAATTCACCAATATTTTTTTCTCAAATATTCAAGATGATTGTGAATTTTCATTGCATGTTTTATACATGTTTGTCTACATCACCAGACCCTCAGTGATGGTGGTATCAGTCACTGAATCATGAATATTCAGGTGTTTTCTTTGTCTTCTTGTTTTCTCAAGAATATTCACTTTAACAATATGTAAGTAGTTCTATACTTCTTAAGGAGCCTTTACAAGATGGATTCTGACATTGAACAATGAACACATATTCCTTCTAACATGTCTGTATACACTGATATACCTATCACCTACAGTTACTGCCACTAACTGCTTGTACCATATACTTTCTAACTTCAGTACACAGAATGTTACTGTGCATTTTGAAGATTCTACCTTCAGATCATGTAATCCCCTACATGTAAATATTGCATGCTGGATACAGGAAGACAGTTTGAATAGTAATCAGTTGAGGTATTATTTGAGTTTCTTGAAGTATGGTGACCATGAAGGTTACACTTAACCTGTTAACATGTTAATGAGATTAATTAAACATATCTGATCAAGTTTATTCAAATAGTGTATGTTTTGCATAGATTGTTGCTGATTCTACCCTAAATACTTCATTTAGGTGTTATGTTTGGTGTTAACATAAGTTTAGAACCTTTATAAATCTATGATTGTTCATTTCAAAACACAGTATGTTTGTCTCTCAGTTATGATTCTGTATATTTTTTGAAGAAATTACAACTCACAAATGAATGAAATTGATAAATTAAATCATATACTATAGAAAAATGTGTATGTAAATATGTTTGAAATATTGAAATTGAGTGAAGTGGGATTAGTGACATAAAACAATCTGCTTGTCTGGGTGTCAGCTTGATTATTATTTATTTGTGAGTTTATTTATAAGTTCAGTCTTCTGAAAAAGTCACAGATCTGAATCAGGTGGGGTTCGTTTTCAACATATCCTGCATGTGTGCGTGCGTGCATATGTGCAGTACATTGTACTTAGAAGTCTTTAGTAAACTATACTTCTCATGATTTATCAAAATGCCCAGTCTAAATGGTTAGGTTGACCACATGTTATTCTACACTGTGTCCATCAGTGGATTGTTTGGTCCAGAATGTGATTATTTGGAGGTCACAATCACATGACTTGAGATTTGTTGTTACCCATCAGAAATATAAAAAACAAAGCAGAAAAAACAGCCTCAGTAGATTGTTTGACTATGTACAGTTCTCACAGAATGTACATGTAACAATTTAGATTTAATTGCTGAAATTGAATTTAGTAAACATTTTATGTGTTTTGTGCAACTTGATAGTAGTAAGATAGTGCTGATAGAGACAGAGAAATGGTGACATAATTAGACTTAACTCTGCATAATACATTCATTTTCTTAAGCATGCTTTGAGATATGATAACCCTCTTGCCAACTGGCATGATGGCTACATCTGTTTACGTGTAATGCGTTTCAGAATCTGTACTCAGCTACTCACTGTATTTAAATACAGGAATCCAGCATGGGAATGTCGAAACTCACAGCATGATCAAATATTGACTGATTTTGATTGACCTTTATGAGTACTGATGTGTTAAACTAGGATTTATGGTGCAAATAACTCATTTATTTGAAGTAAAATATTTTTACCGTTATCATTAACAAGATTAAACATTTCGGTATTGCTTTTTTTCCTACTGGTATACCCTTTTAGTTCCTGTGATTAAATTTCTTTTCTTTTGCACCTTTTTTTTTAAAGTAATTCTTAATACTTTCCTTGCCTTATAGTCATACCCGGTATAAGATATCTTTGATTATGTATTGACTACAGTTTGACCAAAATTTCTTTCAGGATGATTTGAGAGTGTTCCATTTATCAATGATTCTTAGTTTCAGCTTTCTGCCTTTGGAACAGAACAAATATTTTTAGTTTACCGTTTACCGTTTCTCAATGACAGAATACAACCTTTCCCAAGGGAGGTAACTCTAGAGTCCCATAAGATTTGTTTAAAGGGACTGTTTAAAGGGAAATGTTATTATTATTTGTCTTAACTTCACTTAAATGCTAGTGTTGTCTTGAACAGTGATGTTTCAGATAGCAACCAGTGAAAAAGTGAAAAATCATTTCTTAATAACAAAATGGTCCATTGTGACTTCTCCACTGTCAATTTGCTTCATAGTCTAATGTAGTGACCTTTTATGAAATCTCTGTTGATCAATGGCTTTTTTGTGATTTCAGAAGTCTTGTAAAGTATCCAACTTAATGCTGGAAATAAAGAAACTCATAGTGTTATTCTGCCATACACTCAAGGTGAGTAGTTTTCCCAATGGGGCTTCCCATGGGGGAGGATTGTGGTTTGAAATAGGTCCACAGCAAACTGGTCATAAGAGGTGGCCAAGTGGATCATGTTGTCCGATTTGGTGACATGGTCACTGATGTGTCATCTTACCTGACTGCATGAATTCTTACATACCATATCAATCACCGAATCATCTGGTCTAAAATAGAATCTGTAATAATGTGTATGTGACATTATGCAACAAATAAACACAACAAATTCCTTATGAAGCAGGGAAATCACTTGCAAATCTTAACTCAAACCCAGGTTTGATATCCCGCATGGTATTAAAGATTCCGTACTCCATGTTCCACGCTCAGGCAGTAAGAACTAGTAGAGTGTCTTTGTATTATAGTCTTAAAAGGAATACAATCTAACACTAGCATGTTGTAGTAAGACACTGCAACATATTGCAGTGATAAGGACAAATTGTCTGATATCCTTGACAGGGATGGTCAGAGGGTTTGTATTCAGACTGGACAGTTTTGTCATCTGCAGACACAAACACCAGATATTCTTTTATTTAATTTTGATCTACATGACCTAGTTTTGGAACAGAAATGGTGAACAAGTATAGGTGCTAAAACTGTTAGAGAAAAAGCAGGTTTGATATGCCCTGTGTTCAAAATAGTGGCTAAAGTCTCCGACACTGCTGCTGTTGCCAGGGTTACGGTTTTAGTGTCGGAAGACTGTTGGAGCTGTTGTTGGAGATGAGGGATCGGTACAGTGAGATCTTGTCGGAGCAGTGGGTGGACATCTTCAATGACATCTTCAAGGAAGACAACTACACCCCCATCTGCTGCAACGACGAGGAGGAGTTTAGCCTCATCATGTCCCAGTTGCCGTTGAATGATGATGAGCTCCAACAGGTAACTGAACCCCTTTCTACTTATCAGAGTCTTCACAGGCAATGATAAGTGCTCCAAGTACATTAATATTCTTGTGTGAAAGGATGTGCATGACATATCGAAAAAGAGCTTGTTCATGAAAAGCACCAGAATTGTATGAAAGCTGTTTTGCAGTTCTTAAATGCATATTGGAATGACATTGGAACAATATTGATAAAGCCTTTTTATATAGACATTAGACTTATGGCTTAGCCCATTGGGTACTCATTTTCTACTTTTGTGAACAGAGGCAAATTTGAACTTGCTTGCCTAAGATGAGACCACATATGTCACATGTGCTTCATTGTGGGGCAGTACAGAAGTCATAGAAACTCATAGAGTTTAGCATAGTTAAACATGGTCACCCATCCAAGGACTCAAACTCTGTATGACCAACATTGCATAACACCAACTGATTTGTGGTCTGGGCACTATGCACAAGACTGCTTACCAACAATAATGTAATTGGAGAGATGTTTCTTTGTAACCTAACTTGTCTCCCTTCATAGCACACCACACATTCCAGATGTGCCAACATTTCCGAGTGTACGTAAGAAGCATTAATTTGTGATCTACGTTTTTCCGTTCCAGTCACCATACCCCAAAGTCCTTCCCTACTCCCAGTTTGTGCCCAGTATATACAATCAAGTCAAAGAATACATCAATGCCTGTCTGAAGTTTTCTGCTGATCTTCACTTGAGGTTGGTTATGTTTAATGTTCGTTTCTATATTGTGCATAAATAGTACTGATTAAATACCTGACCAGCCTTACCATGTATTTTATCATTATTAAACAATCACAGTTGATGTTTTGATGAAAGTTTCATTCTAAACCTGACTCCAGAAAACATGTCCATGACTCCCTCTCACGACCCCAGAGTATCATGGTGTACCCTACATTTTCATGTCTAGGGCAAACACTGATTAAGAGGTGGTAGGGTAGTCGAATAATCATGCTGAGGAGTGGGTTCGTTGTCAAACTAATACAATGTGTGAAGGCCATTTTTGGTGATAAAACTGGAATATTACTAAATGTGACAAAACACCAAACTCATTCACTTGATGTACATACCTGTCTTTCTTCATGCTGTGTTAGTTTACAGGTATGATACACACAGATAAACAAATACATCTGCTCACTTGATGATGATTGAAATGTGCACTGTTCTAGTCACACCGAGATAGATGACATGATCAGAAAGTCTGCCAATCAGCTGCTCACAAGGACCCTTGGTAACTGTCTGTCAAACCTTATCAAAACACCAAAACTTAGCTTAATACAGGTACGTGTGGCATGTCATCTTTGTACATGTATAGTTGGGAAATGCACATGATTATAATTATTAATAGTCAAAGGTGAAAAAACTGTTCAGGCATTGAATCCTTCACCATTCAATATGCCTCCACCTAGATAGTTATGCTAACTAGATATGTATGTTACATGTTATCATACCACAGAGATGTGGGTTATTGTTTACTGTCCAGATTCTATTGTTTACAGGCTGCTATTATGTAGTGGGAATGTTGTTGATGGTGGCTTTAAAACAATAACCATACACACTTCTATGGGGGTTTGGTAATTGTCCAGGGATAATTAAATGTAAAAAGGGCCAATACCTCAGTTGGGATGTAGTTCAAATGGGATATAGTTCGTTTGGAAGGTAGAATTGAATAGTATGACACACAAGCCTGATATAGTTTGTAGCACAGTTTTCTGTCATTGCAGTTAATCCAGATCTCTATCAACATGAACTATTTGGAGCGATCTTGTGAACACCTCGAGGAGTACATCTCCAGTATCACCGGGTATGCGACAATTTTATGACATGTCACTTATTCTTTATTTTAAAGTTAGTTGCTACTTTGAGAAGTTGAATATCTGTCTTTTGATTCACTGTTTGATCACTTGGTAAATATGTGTTAATGTTTTTTTGTAGTGCTGAAAAAGATAGCGTCCATATTGCCAGGTTACATGGCACGTCAATGTTCAAGGTAAGAACCGAGCCCGATTTCTCAAAACAAACTTAAGTTTTAACTCAAGTCTCAAACTGAGTTTGACAATTTGAAACAGCAGAATTTTTATCGCAACTGCATTTTTTAGACTAAAAAAGTCCAAACAACTAAAGAAAACTGTCCACCAAATTCAGATTGTCTACTATGTTTGAGCTGGATACCAATTTCCTTTAATTCTGGAAAATGCATGCTCCTGCATTTTCTCAAATTTGAGCAAAAACTTGAACTTAAGTCAAAACTCAGACTTAAGTTTGTTTCGAGAAATCAGGACCAGATTGGTTATGAGTATTAAGAACTAGTTAAAAGTGAGCCCATGGTTTGCATTATGAATGTAACCACTTGAAATGTAAAGAAGCTGTAATGCCCAGTGAAAGGTTCATGTCTTCATAGTGATTATTAAAGCAAACCCCTGTCAGGTGTATCATTTGGAGCTTCAGAATTTCTTAACAAAAGTTCAGTAATCAGAATTGTGTTAAAATTTGTATTTCTGAGCCATGATAGTGGAAGAATCATTTGGCAATAGTAACTCAGTCAGTGGCCATCTTCTGTTTTGTTTAGCATTGCCATATGGACTATCATTAACTGACCTTATTGGACATCATAGATATTTCACTTGACTCAGCCTAGTGGCTAGAGATGCACACTTGTAACTGTATGTCGTTATTTGTTCTCAGGATGCACGGAATGATGCTGAGCAGCATATATACCAGCAGCTGAATCTGAAAATAGATGAGTTCTTAGAACTAGGTAAGTATTGAGAATGTTGCAACGTAAGGGCAAGAAGAGATGAAGGAGGGAATGGCTGGAGCGTAAACAAAGGGAGATAACTCTTACCTGAAAATGATTTCTAGCTTTATGGAGTATTTTTTCTGTTACATGCAACATGTATGAACATTGGTATGATAAATGCTCTTGATGTTCAGGACCACCACAAATTTCGGTATTTGAGTATTTAATAGTTCACGTCATGATTCATATAGTACTTAAATATGGAATATTGAGGTGGTCCGTAACTTTTGTTTGCTGAGTATATTAGTGGCCCTTTCCATATCTGTAGTAGCCCTGATCATGTGGAGTAGGAATGGCTTGAAGCATGTCATGCCTGATGCTGCCTGGGAGCCATTAGGTTTTATTCCTTGAGCCCTCAAATAGTTTGAGAGTTACTTGACCCAGGTAATCTGTTACATTATTGTTAGTAGATCAGGTGGTTTTTAACAAATTTTGAAGGTAGTTAAATATGCTTGTCTAGTATGTAGATGATGGCATACAGTAGTGCTTCATGTAGCACATATTTTTATCCCCCACAATGCCTTTTGCGGGGGGTATACAATGCACCCCGTCCATCCGTCCGTCTGTGTGTGCAGAACTTTAAAGCCATTCCATGTTTCCTCACCAAACTTGGCTCATAGATAGATCTGGTGGTGTATTAGTGCCGTTTGGCAGTTTGGGTATTCTTAATAAAATATTTTTCGCGTTTCCATGGCAACAGGTGTGACTAGACTGAAATTGGAGCTAATGCAGGAGATATTGATGACTGAGTCTCCATGTTCATAGATAATTTGTTAAAATGTTTCCAAGGTATATTTGATTCTCTAGTGGAATTTGATGATCCAGTGTCTACATGAAGGTATCTTCTATTGCAGCTAATTACAACTGGATGCTGGCAGAATCTTCAGGTCATGCTAGTGGTTATCTCATGGATCTTGTGGCCTTCCTGCAGAGTACATTCATGTCCTTCACAAACCTACCTGTGAGTAACACCAGGTGTCTTGTTAGATAGGTCACAGGCTTGTTGACCACAGTTTTCTGTGCTTAATAGAAGCTTCTACTTTGCTTAAACACAACTAATTTCTTGTGTCAAGTGCTTTCTTTGATACGCACCACTTTTCTTTATAATTTGTCCTCATGCATGAGTTATTGTGAAGTGAGGTGTCATTGAAGTTGTTTGTGATGATCGAATTATAAGTGATTAGACTGGCAATGGCATAAGATTAGTGTTGGATTTGTTTTCACAAATATTTAATCTCTGTCAGAGGTTTTTCTTGGGAATTAAAGTCCCCTGGATTAGGTGCTGTGTGAACAGTTTTGTAAAGACTTGCATTCTATGTTAGACCAGAACAAATCTTGAGTGAGTGAGTGAGTGAGTGAGTGAGTGAGTGAGTGAGTGAGTGAGTGAGTGAGTTATTGTTTTACACCACACTCAGTAATATTCCAGCTATGTGGTGGCAGAACAGATTTGAGCAAGTAGCATAGTTGCCAGAAACTTTCTCTGTACATACGTTCTAAGTTATGTGTTGATACATGGTGTCCCCATCATCTCAGGCAGAAATCTGTCGTCATGAGTGGTCCCCATATGTATGCAGAAGCACTTTTCTTGGTATGTTAGGAATCTATGCATGCTTATAATTTTAACCCAAGTGGTAAACTTCTGGGATTATTCTGGATTTCCATTGTACAACAAGGTGACACACTGTGACATAGCTAAAATACTGATGAAAATGGTGGAAAACTATCTCACACACTATCAGCTGCTTCAGTTATCAGCAAGGGGGGTGGTGATGGGATGGACGAGTGGTTAAAGCTTTCACTCATCACTCCGAAGACCTCTTTTCGATTCCCCACTTGGGTACAGTGTGTGAAGTTCGTTGTGTTCCCGGGTGTGATATTGCTGGAATATTGCAAAAACCAAAAAGTGCAACTCGCTCACTTACACAATATCAGCAAACATTGTATACCCCAGTAGATATATCTACAACCCTCTCTGGAATTATTGTTCACACACAGATGAGCTCTGTTTTGTGTCGACAACACATATTTCTGTACAGTGAAATGAGTTTAGTACACACTATATGTTAATGTTTGTTACAGATGAGAATTAAGAACCCAGCTTTGGTAAACTGACTAGCCTATAAGATTGAGAATGACAGCATGCTATTCAGAGCACACACTAGATTTGGTTTTGAAAGTTCATTGTGCACATAGTTATGAACAAGTGTTACAAGTAATGAAACATTCTGCAAAAGAATTTGCAAGATCATAGCTACCTACCAAATCCAAGCTCATGTATAAGACATTTCATCAACCATGGTTATCCCCAAGACATGATAAAACTGGGAAATGGAAAAGAATTTATTCCAATAATTATCATCTCTATTATCGCATGCAAGTTGGTTTTGAAATATAGTTTTGTGGACAGAGTATATTGAATTTTTGCGCATTGTTTGTGTAAATGTTAAAGTAACAAAGTCATTTGCATTAACAGCTTATAAAGATCTTCGCATGGAATTTTAACCATTGGGAATTAAAGTGGAATCATCATCAGTAATGATATATTGTTGTGATGAAAATTGTTTGACTCATTCAAATGAACTCATCATTTGTAAGTGTTGTTTGTTAATGTTGCAGTTTGGTATTTTAATGTGTGATAAGGCATGGGAATGGTATTCACTGTACATGCAACATAGAACCACAGAATGTTGAATGTTGTATAGTTAAGCATGACAGGCTAGCTGTAGATATGATTTAGATGTAGATGCAGATAGATGTAGATAAATGCAGACCCTGTTCCACAAACAATAATAAACTCAACACGTCATGCTAGCCTATTTTAAAGAATGGGCGTTACAGTAAACCAGAGCATGCCTGCATCATTTCCCTTAGAATTTAGGAGCCAAGAATCAGATTTACAAAAGGTTCCATACTTGCATGATCATGTGATGTTTTCACGTGGCCCATCCTGTGTAGTGTTGTAGCCACAAACCCTAGTATGATCCTTGTCCTCCTTACAATAGCATGGGCCAAGGTTCTCTGGCGTGGCCAGCACTGTCCTTTCAGTTCCACACATGCGCTTGGCCAGTGTGGCTTGGTAAGACCACAAGTAAATGAGTTATTTCATTTTCA
Source organism: Haliotis asinina (assembly GCF_037392515.1). Taxonomy (NCBI): domain Eukaryota; kingdom Metazoa; phylum Mollusca; class Gastropoda; order Lepetellida; family Haliotidae; genus Haliotis; species Haliotis asinina. The sequence goes on along the minus strand of NC_090294.1, from coordinate 11,528,270 downwards.
CTCAAGTATTTATTTAACAGATAATATATATATTATTTTTTGTTTCAGTTTTTGAAAAAATGATAATGTCTGTATAATTTTCTACCAAATATATAGTTTAGAAATTATGTGTAAACCTCGAACTCAAATGTAAGGAGCCTTTGGAATTATCTCAAGAAAAATATGTGAAGATCAGTCTTTTAGAATAAGGTTCTTGTACATGTACAAGCTAACATGAGTACAGTGTGTTTGGGGTGGTTGGTGTTTTACCCCCATGTTTTTGCTCATGCTTTCAAGCTCTGGTTTGTCAGTTATAAACTAAGCTTTATGTTGTTGTATAGCAGGAATATACTTAGTGCAGCAAAAATGCTAATTCCCCCCCATACTGATGATCCAAATCAGTGTTGTATCAGAATTCATGACTGTACACAACATACTCTAAAGGACTTTTAGTTTTTGTTTGTCATAACTGGAGTTTGTTATACACCTTTCAACAAAAATATACAGCACAAAATGACATCATACCTGTCAGTCTTGTCATCAGCAAGTACATTGTATTTGTTTTTGTATCAGCATTCTGAAAAACAAACATTTTCTGGATGTTAATGGTTAGGAAAATATGAAGGTAATATTTGTTTATATATAAACACATCTGCTGTTGGTCATACAGAGTTGTCTCCCTTAGTTATGTAAGGATGTTCTGAACACACTCCAAGATTCTCCCTGATATTTGGTTATTCTCAAGGTGTTCTCTGAAGTTGTACATAACTTTGTTTTTTATCACTAATGGCTTTTCTCCAAGTGATCAAGGCTACCCAGGTGCCTTGGACCTGTCCTGTTTCTCTGGGATGAGTTGTGTCCCCTCACCTGAGGACAATGGGGTAGCCTAGTGGTTGGGTACAGTGTATGGAGCACCATGCTGTGATGTTGTGGAATACTGCTGAAAGAGGCATAAAAATAAACTCACTCATTCACCCTTAGCCTGATCCACTGACATAAGCAATACTGTACTTAATGGACTGCCTCCTTGGTCAACTGCATAGAGTGTCTGCCTGTCATTGTTTTAAAGACATTAAAAGTTAATACTCATTGTTACCCTTCCTCGATCCTGGGACTCAGACTACAAGGGTTGATAGAAGGATAAGTCTGCTGTGTTTACAACTTCTGCGTAGGGTGAACATATCCATGTTGAACCGTGACATGTTAAACCTACCTAATTACAGACTTGTATATATAAGACACCCACACACATGCATTGTTGTATATGTGCAGACATCTTAACAAGACATTGAATACAATTTCTCCTCGCCTCACCTACTGCTTTGTCTCACCCACTCAATCTTGTTTGAAACACAGCCTAGTGGGACTATGTGTCAAACATCGTCATTCAAAACCTGGGTAAGTTCTGTCAATATCATTACCCTCTGCACTCTACTTTCATCCTCCCTAGAATATACATGGAACTTTTGGATTCAATTACTAAGCCAACAGGTATGATATATTAATGGCAATCTGTTTTCCTCTGATTGTGAGTAATATTTTACATGATTACACCACAAGCAAATGCTTTACCTGCTTTAGTGTCCCTCAATAATAAGAAACAGAGCATCTTGCTAATTTGGTCTAGTTCTGGCAAAATCAGACATTCAACATGATACAATGTGACGTAGCCATTGACATCGAGGGAAACAAATACCAGCGCCTTGAGCAAGCACTAGTTGCATGGATATGTGCGCTATGTAAATTTCCTTTAAGAATAACATCAATTTAGCCATCGTAAATAATGCTTCTATCACTGCTGCACTTCCAAAGACCCCCATATCACAACATAGACCCCAAATACAGAAATCACTGTGCCATTTTCCTTTGTTGCGCGATATCTGCCAAATACCCACCCCTACCAAACATTTGTCAATGGTAAATATATAGATTACATGCACTGTTTGTTAAAAAAAAAATTAATTTTACTATCCTTTGTTGATGTATATTTTAGATTGATTACCTTGCTTTCATTGTTATTTGGCTGTAATGTTACTGATGCAATGTAAAATTTTAACTCACTGAAATATTAAAATTCTTTACCATCTGCTGCTTTCTTTCAAATAAGATTTGAAAATCATTGTTTGTGTTCAGTGTATAGTTATGATTGCTGTTATATATCTGTAACTGTAATGTTACTTTTAGAGTAATTGTAATATTTCTTCACAAGCAAACAGGATTTCTATAAGCATGGTCCTCTACTGCTCGTAGTAACAAGAAACAATCAGTTATGGTTGCTATTCCTTGTTTATCCAAACATGTGTGGCTTCCTTTGCAGAATATCATTATTCAGTCCTGAAGTTTACGCTGTACTAATTTATATTTCACACTTTACAATAATAGATTATTTTGTGATGTCTTGCTGAATTTGTCAAGGTCACGTTTTCATTGGGCGGTGAAGATAAAACATTTTAGCAATATTTTACATGCCAAGAAATAATATAGTGATAACAGTACAGTGCATACATCATGAAAACTTCACACTTTCCATGTTAGACAGTCATTTCTTAGGGTAAAAGTACCCAAAGGAAACCATACCAAAATATTTACATACATTTGAGTTGAAACCTTTATGAACCTTTTGTATAATGAGTGTGGCTCTTTACACTGGGCTACAGTTAGGGGCATACAGGCATAGTGTAGTGCTAGAAATCAATGAGGAACAACATAGTATAGATTTCAAGCGTATCATGTCCGCACATTGATGCCTTTGTACATCTAACATTAAATTTCAGTGCATACTGTGCAAATGGAATTCTACTTTGGATCAATACATTTGTCAAAAGTTTCTTTGACTTTGTCACTATTTTTTGATTTGCTAGAAACTACACTGTTCCTATTTATATCCAGTCAGTTGTTTCGTACTTGTCTTCAAAATACATTTACACTAAAATCTCACTTTGTTACTGAGAACTGTGCATACATTGTGTGTATTATCGCATGCTAGGCAGTAACATACCATTAGAATATTTACGATTAATTTGAACAGTGATAAACACTGGATTGGTGTAAAACTGAAGTAGGACGAATCAGGTCTAGCATCTAACATGGCGTGTAAAAAAACAAATAAGTTTTGTTGGGGGGAAGAGGGTCTAAATCAGGATTAGACAATTTTTGACGAAGAAATAAATGGAGGGATTAATCAGGGAGCTACTACATTGGTTAAGTGACCACAAGGGTTGATGTAAGTTAAAGATCCTGACTGAAAAGAGCATGCCAAATTCATACCCATGTTTGGAAATAGTGATTGGGGCGTTGGGGTAGCCTAATGGTTAATGCGTTCGCTCCTCACACCGAAGACCCGGGTTCGATTCACCACATGGGTACAATGTGTGAAGCCCATTTTCTGGTGTCCCTCCACCGTGATATTGCTGGAATATTGCTAAAAAGTGGTGTAGAACTAAATTCACACACTCACTCACTGGAAATAGTGATTGATGAATCGTCTGGACAAGAGAAATTGTTTGGTGAAATGTGCAAGTAAAGCAGATTAGTAACTAAATGTTATGGGGACAGTGGGTTTAAATAGTGTGACTCTTAGGGATTATGTAATCTTGTAAATGAACATTTTGTGAAATAAACATTAACAAAGTTTAAACTTTATACTTCTTTGCCATATGCAAAGTTTAATAGCTGATGGATTGTGTTAAATTATTAATAGCAAACCACATCAACAACTTGTTCACACAAAAACATGTCAATACTCCTTCAAAATTCTCAGCACACCTCCACCTTGTGAGGTGTAAGTGCACTCAAACCTCAAAAAGTTGGGGTACAAATCAAAATGTCCAAATTATTGTGGCAGAGAAATAGTGTTTTAGAAAGCTGCCATCTTATGAGCTCTAAGACCTGACCTGTTGCAGAGATGTCTTCCGATCTTGATGTAGGCATATCTTTGAGTAAAATATCTTATTTTAGCAGGATTGTAAGTTTCAGGACTTAATATGCCTTACTATATTTAAACTGTATAAAATAGTTTTGAAATGTCGCCTGTCAAAGGACAGGCTGCTCAAGAAAGTGACCAGAATAGAACAAACAGAGCCAGTCCCATTAACTAAAATAACAAAAACATCAGCAAGTTGCGTATATTTTTACAAATATTTCCCCCAGCAAAAGGACAGCCTTACTTACATATTAGGCTGTCCTTTACAAAAACAGACTGCCAAGGATAGTTGGACAGGCTGTTTTACACACTGATATTTAACATGTCCATGTGTTTAATCATCAGTGTTTGGGATTTGACATCTCTTGTAGACTTTTGGAGTTACACTGTAATGTGACAGTAACACTGAAATATGTGCTATACATTGAGTCTAGTAACTGGCTGTCTTTTTAACAGTTGTCACCTGTATGGTTACATAGTTTGTATTGTATCAAGGGCAGATAACTCCAGTTACCTTGTGACTGATATATTCCCACTTGCAGATAGATGAAAATGATCAAAATTATAATGTCACTGCATCTGAGATGTAGAAACGCATGGAAGTGTACAAAAACTTGTCAACACCCAGAGATATGTATTCAAAACTCTGCAAAATATGTATGTTTCATTACTTGATATCTTGCTTTGTTCTTGCAGTTACCTGACAAATCACTGTTTGTTTGCATGAGTGAATTACAACTTGGAATTTGTAACCTCATTTTCATGATTTGATTTACTTTATATGTTGATCACTTAGTTCTATATCTAACTATGACTGCTAATTGAGAATCTTGCCTTATGCAAAGATGAAAATTTTCTGTGGATCATTGCAGTATGTGTATAAATGATGTAGTTCTCCAGTTATGTGTCCAACATTCAGTGATAAAAGCACTCTTTTTTATCATGATAATATTCTGGGGTTTAGGCCAAACCAATTTCCTATTTTATGGATCACAAGTCATATTGTTTCAAGAAAAAGAGGAAAAAAGCATCTTTCCCCACTCAAATAATCCTAATGTTTTTCGTGGCAAAAAAGTATCAAATGGCACAGTGATACTTTTAATGTGTTTGAGGAATATCAGGCCAGACCAATTTTATTTCTTGTTTTACAGATTTTTGTCCTCAGAAAACCAACCCAAAGGCAGAAAGTTGGGGGAATCCCCTGGTAAAGTAACATACTTCTAAATGCTCAAAGTATTTTACTCTGGGTATTTTATGAAGTGATATGGAGCAAAATATGGTAAAAAAAAAAAAATAGTTTCTTGTAAGTTTACATGTTGGCCAATAAACACATTAGGATTTTATTTTTGTGAACAGGGGAAATTCTCTTTTATTTATTTTCTTATTCTTGAAAAAATATGGCAGATGGATCCCTAAAAGAAGAAATAAAATTGGTGTGGCCTTATTTTCCCCCTCCTGCCTTCAGCTAAGAAGACAAAGTGTTCTCCGGCTTGACAACAGTATAAGTATCCATACCAAAACATTGCATCTTATATAATAAAAAAGTCATTATTCATAAAGAATCATACTTTCTCAATCAGAATCAGTGTGTTATAGTTGGAATATTGTCAAGTGGGTGTTAAGACAGACAGCATTTGCCCTGTCTCTGGAAGAAGTGTTAAGTCTTTTCTTGTCAGACAACAAGCAAACTAATATCCCTGTCCAGCTTTTCAAACATGTTTTGTACAAAGTTATCTTTAGCAAGTTTTCTTTCATATTGCTACATGTCAAATCTATCGATGCTCAGGTTTTCAAAACAAAATGGTTGTTATTAATATGTGATACACTACATTCATTGAGTAAGTGGAAATCAGAGGGGAGAACATGTGTGGTTGATGCATTTTTTCTCTTTGAATGAGTATTTGTGTGTCGTGTGTTTTTACTGTGAAAGCTGGTAACAACAGGGTGTCCCTAGACAGAAAGATTATGTTGTCTTGTAAATGTATTTTTAATGGAATTTGAATGTTAACATTTGTGCATGATTGGAAGATGGTCCTTATTTGGTGTTGTTAGACAACATGCCTAATGTTACAATATGTTGCATAGCCTCGGTAAACATCTTATTTCAAGTGTCTCATGTCTGCGTATTTGCAGGAGAAGGTGGCAAAGACGGCGTGTATGTCAGCCTGTCAACACATTGCCGGTACCATGATGGGCTTCCTGTTGGATAACGACATCCGACAACTCACCCTTGGCTCGCTACAGCAGTTTAACCTTGACCTTATGCAGTGTGAACGTGAGTCAGAATCGTAAAACTCCTTTGCTGAAATGGGGATTTGGAGCAGTCCTTGTTTTGATCCCCAACTGTCCTGGTTTATTGTGTGTCATCAGTTTATGAAATTCGAAAAAAATCTGCCAGACCACAGGGCTGGTTCTGATATAAAAATTGCTAGCCCTGACCAAGATTTACCTGCCCACAAGATTTCTTCATATACATGAATAAAGTTTAACGCCACTGCTGAGCAGGAAACAGGCAGGCATTTCAAACACTGGTGTCATCCAGTGAACACCAGTTATGTAGATCAAAGCTCAGGCTTGACATGCTCGCAGATGTTGTTAATGCACATGTCATCTTATCTCAAGTGTACGGATTGATGCTCATAATGTGTGTCACTGGATTGTCTGGTCCAGACTACATCAAGTGGCAGGTGTATTGCATGGAATATTGCATTATGATCATAATCCTGCTTGACAATGGTACAAGAATCTGTATCGAAACTGGACCAGTTCTTGAAAGGTTGACTCCTCACTTACAAACTAAACCTCATTTCAGAATTTGCAGCCTCAGAACCAGTTCCTGGTTCTAATGATGGCACTCTACAAATGGCCTTTGCTGATCTTCGGCAGGTAAGAGATTAAGCTTACAGTAATATTACAGTCAGTTTCATCCCTATGATGTTTGAACTTGCTGAGGAGAAATCTAGATAAAGGAGGTTGTGTTTCTTAGCTCCCAGAGGACACAGTCGTTTGGGGTGCTTTTCTCAGTGTGCAAGCCTTACACGCAAAAGTAATGTTTTGATTAACTTCTTTTGATTATGCTTTGTCAGACCTGTGACATTTCAGCTTGTCCATCCATCCACATTGAGCTGAGGTGCCATTACAAGCCTGAATTACTGTTAACAGCAGTGAATCCAATCCATTCACTCACTCCATGCACTTTGCTGAATTCATTGATAGGTAAAACATACTAGAATTTCATTCTAGGCTTACATGCCATGACGTATTGACATACTGTTCACTCCCAGTTTGACATTGCTCTTGGAAGAAAACAAGAAACACATTGTATATAGCATTCATACCTTACTGTTTCTCCGTTTATATTTTCTTGATCAAGATTGTCGACTTGGAATACTGCCTGATGTTTAATTGTTTGTTTTGGTGTTGAATGATCATGTTTGTATGTTTCAGCTTTTAGATCTGTTTTTAAACTGGGATTGGTCTCTGTACCTGGCTGACTATGGCAAGCAGCAGTCAAAGTATCTTCGCGTCCAGCGACACGTTGCAATCAGCTTGCTGGAAAAGTAAGTTTAATCCAGCAACATTATACACGTCAATGTTTTTTTCAATGTCAAGAGAGGTAGCACAGAACCGTTTAACAAACTCATTGCACAGAAATACATTGTAATGGGTCACTGCAGTATGCTGTGCAGACACTATCTTGGGTGTGTTTCTCTTCTCTGATTTCTGTGTTGAGAAAATACTCCAGGAACATATCTGCTGTATTCTTCAAGGTGAATGCCACCCCCCACCCCGCTAAAAGTTATGTACAAAGTAAGAAGGGGGTTGCACCGCTCACCCCACCCACTCACGAGAGGGGACTAATTGGGTTGTCAGTCTTCCTTACTTGATTGATGCAGGTTATTGCATTCCATCTGCAAAGATCAGTGCTCATGATGTCAATCCCTAGATTGTCTGGTCCAGACTTGATTATGCAGACAGCTGCCCTGTAGCTAGCATATTCCTGAGTGTGATGTTAAACACCAAACTAATACTTCCAAGGGGATATTGGAAACTGTTGTTTTAGATTTGACCTGTCCTGTGGTTTTGAGAATTCTTTCACAATATGGTATGTTTCAGTTTAGTGATTTGTTGATGATTGAAGTTGATTCTCAGGTTCCCAATCCTGAAAAGGTTATAGAATGTGGCTGGGGTAAGACTACAGAGTACCGGATAACTTCCGCCACGTTTTAAAGGAAGCAACTTTACTTTTGATTAGGGTTAGGGTAAGGTATAGGGTTTTGTTGACGTGACACTAAGCAATATGGTAGGTATCTGGTATTCTATAGATGTGCCTGCCATCGCCGATCTTTTTTTAACTCCTAGCTTCAATGTTCAGAATCAACAATTCAAGAAGCAAAAAGTTTCTTAAAGCAGATTCGACTTGATGCCAAAAAGTGTAGTTTCAAAAAATTAAATTATTGATTACAAAAACTATGAGAGAGGAACCATACTTTCTTTGCTATGTAATTTTAATATTTCCCCTCTGTTGCATTCAGGCTGAATAATGCTGACAAGAAGAAGAACAACTTATTTGCATCGCTGAAGAGGAACGAGCGAGACAAGAAGAAGCTGGTAGAGACAGTACTGAAACAGCTGAAAGGTCTTGAGAATGGCACTGCACCTCAGGTCTAGTCAGTGTGGTGCGTGTGTTCTAAGATGAATCTGATGGTGACAAGGACACCTGTGTGAGATGTTGTCCTCACTGCGGGGTTTACCCGAGTACATTGACAAATGTTTGAGGAGTCAGGAACCTCCTTGTAGATGCATCTGAATGGCATTGTAAAGGGTTTTATGGCTTGAAGAGTACATGATCAAGACACCCAGGTTGTTTTGTTGAATCTTAATGTTGTGATCATTGACACTCCAAGGATAACTGCCAGTGCAGTTTCACCAGCAGATTTAGATGCCAACACTGGTCCAGCAGCCTCGAGACGTGTGAAATATTGAAGGAACACTTTTTAATGTAAACCAGTAATGTAATTGAGAGCTGGTAACTAATTGGATGTCATTATCCATCCCCAATCAGTCAGGCAAGCACCACAAGAATCATCTAAACCCTGTCCATCTTTTCCAGGGGTACATTGTGGCCCAGCAGTAGGGATGAGGGATGACTGTTGTCACTCATCATTAGTTCCGGGAATAGTAATTATAGAAATGCAGAGATGGAAAAGACCAGGGAGTTGCAGAAATGTTTCCGATAAATACCAGACTGGCAAATGCCAAACATGTGGATCTACTGAACTCTGTTTTAAGGCTGCGATCAAGTAATTTGTGATGGAGTCACTGGTGCTGAGAGGCAGGATCTTGGGACAGCTTTCTCAAGGTGTGCTAAGAACTCGAGATTCATTCCCACAACTCAAAGTGCCATGCTGTGATCAAACTTTCTCGTCAAGTCTTTCATAATTTCCCTGATGCACGTGGAGTGTGTCTTACCCGCCAGAACACACCTGTTTGAGTCCGAGATTTCAGTGTACAGCATGGTAACCTATTTCACCCATACAGGATGAGCCATCAAAGCCAAAATGGGTTTCTTTCTTCTGCAATCTAAGTCATGAAGTCGCCCACAAGCTGTGTGGATGCATGCCTGCACAATATCCCCAACAAATATGCTTATGAAGCTTGAAGATTCGTAGATTAGAATAGTGCTTTGAATTTGGGAATTGCCACTACACCATCAAAGCATGTTGTTGTTTTATTTGAGACTGTAATATGTAACTTTATTTATGGCCCAATTTCAGGAGGTGAAATATCTCTGAATTGGTCACCTTTGACCTGCAGTTATTTCGCTTCTAGAACAGCTTTGTGCAATATTGATGAAGTATTTAAGTCTGGTTTCCCGGGTACAAGAATTGGGTACCCAGACAATTTAGAGGAGACCTCCTCCTTCTCTGACATGGACTGTTGCAGGTGGTGAACATGACTTATTGCAACATTTTTTCTTAAGTGTATGTTCAAGTACGACTTTTCATAATTTTCAGTTCAACATAACTATGTCTCTCTGTTTCATGAAATGAGATCAACAATAGTAGTGTTTTACTGACAGTGTAAACTTGTCTGATTGCATATCAGTATAACAATTTTTAACAAGGTCATGACAAATACAGTCTGTTTGACTCTGATGTGGCCCGATGAATTGCAGTCTTACGCAAAAACTAATAAACATAAAATACTGAATGAAACGCTGATCATAATGTGAAGAAGGATGCAGACGGCTTAGCACAGGTTCATGAATCAGTAACTTTGTCAGCACATGCACATGCTTCTCAAACATCTTGCTGTCCTTTTCTCTGCACTCCTCACTCGTAACAGATAGTGAATTGTGTCAGTATTTTAATGATAGATTTTCAGTACATGAATTCTGAAAAAAAAGAGAGTTAGTCTGATGTTTTGATTAGAGTATTTTATGGTCATCAGTTTTCAAGTTGCAATTCATCAGCCTACTTTTGGAACAAGTGGACTGTGACTTCAAAATTGCTGACATGGCATCAAGTAGTATTCACTCAATGAGTTGACATTGTTACATGTACAGACAGATGCCAAGTTTATGTTTGTATTCTGCAACAGCTCATATGTTCAGGAAGAATTTAAAGCTAATTTATAGCCATAATATAGTTTTGGAATGGTGAAATGACTGTGTAGTTGACTTACACAGATTTTTGCCAAGGTATTTTAGAAAATGTAGTATGGTATATCTACTCTTGTACAACTTGGAAGGAATAAAGAGCAAAAGGTCCTTCAGCACAGTTTTTCGAAAAAGAATTGTGGGATCATTTTTTCCAACTTGTGCTCTGCAGATGTCAGAATTGTCGTGTTGCATTTGTCTTGAAGACAAAATATGTTGTCATGCAGTTAAGGAATCAAGAATTGCCTGGAACAAGAATGTTGTAGCGTTTGTCGTTAGCCTTCTCTTTCTGTGGAAAGAAGTCTCTGAAATTCACAGTTAACCCCCTGGATGCCGAGTTTTTTTTCAGGCGCACATTTTCATAAAGTTTGAAAAGTGAACGTTGTGCGAGATTTGCGATCGCGTGGCCCAGGTTCTGCGTACGGCTATGAAATTGCACAGACATGTAGAATATTTGATTTACTATCCGTTGGTATGAATATAATTGCGGCTACCTCAGGGGTTTGAGAAATAGACACTGCTAAAAGTTGTTCAAAACTTTTGTGTGTGTTCAAAAACAGTAAATTTCTCAGTTTTTTATCGTGCACCAATAAAAGCACTCTGCTACGATTTTTTTAATTTGGCATCTTTACGGAAAGTGTGAGCGAAGAAAATACAGCTTGACATCTGAACGACATGAGTGTATATGAAATGGATGTATGTGCCAATGCATAACGTCATACTCACAAAATCAAAAATGACCCGCAATAAATGTCAAAAATCGATTTTCTACTATGACGTCAAACGTCGACAGAGAGGTCATGCACGTATAAAGATAAGGGGGCATAACTCAGCTATGGTTTACATTAGGTCAATGTAACTCCGATCACATGGAGAGAATTTACTGTGGATATGGACAGTATATTTTCTTGATGTTTTGTTCACAGTGAACCAAACTATTCCAATACAAATTTCCCCAGTGTGAGAGGATACCTTTTGGTAGTTTCACAATTTGTAAGAAAAGATGCAAGTGTACTACATAAAAAATCAGGCAATAGCGATACATATTTTAGTTCTTAGATTCCCATATTCTCCTGTTTGTGTATATGTATTTTTATTAATTTTCCATCATTATTAACGGAGTAACAGCCACATTTTCAAACGTAATGAAATAACTGAAAATAATGCGACATTTTAGTTGACGTCACAGCATGTTTTGTGCATTTTGTGACGTCGGAAAAAGACTACTCTGGTTGCTGATTAGTATATATCTAACCTAATTTCCATTCAGTGTGTAAAAGATATCGGCTTCTGTGTCAGAATTCAACACTTTTTAGCCAAAATATAAAATGAATGGTTTTATCACTGAAATAGTGTCCTGAATATATCAACAATTACACGGTTTTACTACATATCTTATTGTGAGCAACACGCGCACCTGCCTAGCATCAATTTAGCTTAAATGAAAATTTCACAACACCTGAATATTCATTGAGTATTCATTTAGGAAAAAGACTTTTCTTCTCATGATTATGAAATCAATTCCCTTCATAAGTATGCAATGAAAGGTACAAAGAGATCGCTTTTTCAGTAAAGAAGTATTAGAAAATGGATGTAATGCTTGTCGAAATTAAGACTTGACCTGATGTATATATTTTTAACAATTTCCGTATAAATATTGTTTGAGTTAGACATTCTGCCATCAGATATATTTTAATCGCATTTGAATTGACTTAATTATCGAAAAACAATGATAATGAATCATGAAACGTTTTGACAAAGTCGCACCTGGTCAATTAATATTCATAATAGTTTTGTCTATAAAAACGACACAAACCAATACAATGAACAAGACAATTCCTTTAAACAGTAGTATGTGTGCCCCTACATTTGATAAAATGTACAAATCATTTTCATTAATATTATCCGTTTTACTTCTAAGTTGGAATTAAATCGCTGTTTATTAACCTGTTCATATGTAACTGCAATATTTGTCCCAACGTATTGAATATTGCACATCACGTCAACTAAAGCACATGTTGCAGTAATGGCTACGTGTGATCTTCCAACACTTGTGTAGGGGCTTAAAATGTGGTATAATACACTTACTGAGTCAATTTCCCATGTAGATATTATTCAAACAATCAAAAGCTTTCAAAGAATAAAAACGGATACCTTATATCCACACATGATATGGTGTTGAACATGGATATATGTAGATACTGAAATCAGTTTCATGAAAAAATATCTGAACGATGCGCAAAATATACATCACAATACTATAAGTGCAATTGGAATGGTATGGGCATTGTGTTTACTCTTGTTCAACCGACCTTCACCTCAAAGAAATTGCCTAATATGTGCAACAATGTTGACGTATGACATCACTACCGATGACCGATTTCTCTCAAAATGGCGGCTTCGCTGAGAAGGGTACACGGGATTTTGCGACGACTTTTTGCTTGATTCAGGGATCTTTTGTATATAAATGTGAGATGTAAGTAATCAGAATTATTCTGACTATTTGTGTATTGTGATATGTTCTTATCGTTTACATTGTAAATGACGGAACAAGCCAGAAATGCCGATAAGTACCGTTGTCGTTCTGCGTGATTTTGCGTCAGTCATGGCGTCACGCTGCACTGAAAGTTTGACAGTTTCTTATGAATTACCAAATTATTTCATTGTATCTATTTTCAATTTGCTATTTTTTGCCACGATACTCTTCCCCTGAATATACTAAGCGTATTGAGCCATTGTAAGCAATGATTAGAGGGCTGGATGTTGGGAAATTTCCGAAAATGCTACGCAGTGTAAAATTGGAATTTTTCTTTGTTTACATTTCAGTCAAGCGCTGTCTTTCGAGCACAGCGTTCGTTTTCATACTAAATATATTTCGTTTCGTTTTGTCTAGACAGTTGGTACTGGTGACAAAGACCATTTGTAATTTGATTCTAAGATATATGGGGAATTCAATGATGCATTTGTCGCAGCTAACTATGAAGTATACATGATGTAATGGGCTTCTCAATACCGGCCTTCTCGAAACGTGATTTTGTAAACACTATCCAATATGGCGGAAAGCGCACTTCGGCGTTCGTGTAAGTGTATTTTCAAAAACATCCCAACCGATTCTGGGTACATCGGTGACGTTTCAGAATTATCATTCCTGGTTACATGAAAACTTGATATCAGTGATCATTAATATACTATTTTTGAAATTCATTACTCCCAGTAATTATCCGATTTTCACATTTCAAAACATACTGCAAATAACGCTGTTAATCTCGATTTTGTACAGTTTGAAAAATGGCGACATTTACGATGAAGCCTATTTTGAAAAGCGATTTTCAGCACTTTAGCTTGGTCTGAGATGATAGTTTATGGTATCAATAAACTGGGAATTTTCCGCAGAATTCAAAACTGTGTAGTATTTATATATGCGTGGTATATATAGAATTTTATTTGACTTCCAAGTGAGGTATGTAGAGGAAGGACATATATGTCCCTGTGGCATCCAGGGGGTTAAGGAACCATTCATAATTCATGGCTAGGTGGGTTGATGATTGTATTGAGAACCATGTACAATGTGACTGACCCACCCTAAATTTTATGTACAAAGTATGTCATGTACAAAATCAATAAAACAATACACACATGCACACACACACACAAGCATAATTTTAGAATATTTTTGTACAAAATCGATGAACCCCTAACTCCCCAGAACAAAATTGTTGACCACCCCCACCCGCATTTAAAATCATGATCACCCCTATCCTTAACCATATATTATGAACGGTGCCAAAGACATCTTCATATTTCACTTATGAATAATCGGTTCTACTTGAAACAGAATAGCAAACAATTACCCACTGATTAACACTTTCCGTTCTTGGTTTGCCTTGCTGGTCATGGTTGGTCACCAGATTTAAGATGAAAACAAGTTAAGTTTTCAACATGGATATGTTGTTCTAGGTATTACTGCCTCAACATAATGAATATTGAATTTTAAACTGAAGAATGATCTTAGAGAATATATATTCAAAAAGAATATATTTATGCTATTCACAGGTGCATGTTCCTTAAAGCTCTTATCAGCTGCTAGCATTATGAGAAATTTTTTGTAATGAAAATTAGCAGCGATATCCATGGTAATAAGTTGTTAATGTTTAAAGGCGAGAATTTATGGATGTCAACTTCCTGTTAAAGTCTCTCCTTTGTGTTAATCACTTCTAAATTCTGCTTATAGTTTTGTTAAGGTTTGTCATTATATGGAGCAAAGCAAGTACCTGCCATCATTCATGGGTGAATAACACCTGAATTATTTTCTGTTCCAGTATTATTAGGTGATAGTACCAATATAACTGATAATAGTGATGTATACCTTTATATTATTTTGTAATACAGTGTAGTATTCACCTCTACATAGAATACATACAATCCGTTGTTATGCATGCATTTTATTGTTTTATTGCGTATTACAGGAAATATTTATGTATTGTCAAACAGACATAGCGTCCAATTGACCACCAGGGGTGAGTTTTGTATTTTTGCTTTGATATTTATAAAAGTACAAATAAATACGGAAAATATGTTTATTAATTGAGAGTATCTTTGTTTTGATGATAACTGTATGAACTGGAAATTTGTTCATTATAGTTTATATCAGCCCAGAGTACTGTTTTGCATGGCCATTATATTGCTGAGGAACCAGCCAGTGGTTTGTGGATATCTTCAGAATTTGTCTGGCCCTTCAATCATATTGAAGGCATTATCAGTGATACTGTGGTGATAACACCAATACATTCCCTAGGGCTTTTCATAAAACTCCTCCTACATGTCTAGAATAGACACTGGGGGTATTTTCATGTCTGCCAGTACCTTTCCAGCTTAGTTAATACAATTTGGGGATAACTTGTCCTGAGCAAGCAGACTATACATGTGGCTTGCCTAGGAGTAAGTGATCATTACAGGAATTGGACCTTGATATTTATTGAACCTTACTAGATGTCCACACAGCCTGAATATAAGCTGGATTGATCACTGAAACATTCATACATAATATATGCTGATTTGATGATTGCTACTATTGGAATGTATATACTCAAAATGCAGTTGGAATCATGTTGCAGTTCCTACCAAGAATTGTAGGTTGTAGTTGTCATAAGGAGTAACTGGGAGTTCTTCAACTTCTTTTGGGTGGAAATTTGCTTTTCTTGTGATCTTGACATGCTTTAATTTCTGAAGTGTTTTATGTGGGTGTGCCCTCAATAGTGTGGCCAGGTATCCATTGGTTGATAGGGTCTACTTGATCTGATATTTCACTTCTTTTTACTTCATTAGAACAGACTAGCATCAAAGAATGTTTATGGGAGGTCAGTTAAGTTCATAAACAGTTAACATATTCAACATGTTTGCATACTTTAAATAAAGACTTGTCAGTTCAGCTACATTTGTTTTTAAACTATCTGTGAAAACGGCTTTTGTGATGATATGACATATTTTCTACAAAGAGCCTGTCTCATTGGAATAAAATACAGTTCAGTCTGCTTGTATTCTGGGCTCACAGCACCTAGAATGATTTCATAGCTGGAGGCATTTTACCATTGCACAATCACTGAAATACAGCAATTTCATGAGACCTGTGGTTGTCAACCACTAATATTTGTTGTTGCAACTAGCCCCCCCAAAAACGAAATAGATGTATTCAGTCTCATAGTTTGTGTTTTAAAAGTCTGGTATTGCAGTTCTTGCCACACATACCTTTGAATATCTGATAGCTCATCTTTCAGCACTATACAGTACCATTCAGCTTTGTTTTAGTCACGATATGGCAGAAACACTGCGGACATAACTAAAAATCCACTCACCTTTCAGCTGATCATGCATAGCTTAGATAAGCCAGTGCAAGCTCCTTCTTCATCATAAAAACATTAAGTCGTGTTCACAGCACTAAAGATGTATGTTGATGGCAGATCATCAAGCTCTGTATTCATTTTTCTCCATGGCATAACATGGTTTTATTTCAAAGTTTCTGACTACTGTTCATTGATTAAGTCACAGAATATGAAATTATGGTTTTGTTTCTTAAAATAGACTGGAAACTAATTGGAATTGCATTGTTGCAGCTATGATAGTGGCTAATACATGTCCTTCCAGTGATTTTGTCCCTGGTAATCAAACCAAAGACTCGTCTATAGGCAATTCTCTACTACACAGAAAATTTGCCCATATTCATATGTTTTCTTTGGTGGTCATTTTAGATGTTGAGTTGAAGAATGACGGATATCACGTGCCTGACGACGACATTATAATCTATGTCTAAACATCGCCAGAATAAAAGTTGTTTGTCCTTAAAAATTTCATCATTCTTCATTTTCAGATGGTTAATTCAGAAAGTTAATCCAGATAATTTAGATGCTACTTCTAATTTACACTTCCATGGTTCTTTCAGTAGGATGCTGAATGTTTGTCGTATCGTAAACACAGCCAGAATAGATTTGTCTTGAGCACATGGTCTCATTTTTTGTAGAACTTGCCAACAATGTAGCATGATGACATGTCAGTGTTTATTGTGTGGCCTTCGTAGAATTCTTCCATTAGTTACATTGGCCTATGCAGTTTCTGCTTGTGTGAATGTTTGCCATGGAATTTCCACATGCTACATACCTTATGCAAAAGAAATAGTATTCTTTGAACCAGCTACTTGTTTTGTCACTAGATCCAGTTCATGCTGCCCAAGGGCATATGATTGTGATGTAGCAGTTGTTGTCTTGAACATTCTGTAAGAGATTTCCATGTGAGCACTTTTCAGATTCTCTTGAGACAATCAAACTGTCAGTGTGATATTTTGTTTAAAATATGGCTTCTGTTCACAATTTCTATTTGTGACCCACACATTAGATAATACTGGAGGTATCTCTACCAGATCTTGATGTTGTGTTGGAAGTGGAGTGACTAACAAGACTTCAAGAACACTAACTATGATATCATTTCAAGTTTAACTTGTCTTAATAGTTCAGTTTTACATTTAGTATCAGGCTGTAGAGAAAAGCGGAAAGTTGGAGCCCTTTGTTCCAGAATGCTAGCTACCAGACAACTGCAGTCAGGAATATTTAAGCATGTTTTTCAAGATGGTGCCATCTTCATAAACAGATGATACGTGTTCATGTTATGACTTTATACAGACAAGTGTTTACCTGGACCAATCAAAAATACCAAATAACAAATTCAAAGATGGCATCAAAAAATTTGCTGGCCAAATTACTATTTATATTATTAAGTTCAGAGTATGAATAAATGGACATTACTCCATCTGAACTTTCACTGGGGTCAGAAGTTTCAACATCCATTGTATACTGTCAGTCAATACCAGTTTACAAAGATCAAAATACAATTCTTCTTCAGTACCCTTTATTCAGACTCACATCATACATGAGAAGGATTTTTACAGCAGATTTTGAAGCAGTGTTTCTTTGAGATTAGTAATGGATTGTGACAGTAGCAATAATATGGACACATGCACCATAGACTTTTACTTGCCAGTCATTTGTTGGTGCAGAAGCTGCTCACGTGACCTGTGTTGACCAATCAGTGTTTGAGCAGTAGGTATTTGAATATCATGTATATAGGTATGTATCACATGTATAGATAACTTTGTATATAAACATATGCTGTACAGATGTACATGATCATAATTTGCTTTACATGTCTAAAGCAAACACATTCACTGTATTATTGCAGTTTTACAAGAAAGCACAATAAATGTAAACAAAGTGTAAGTGTCTGTTTATTGTTTTGTCTTGTCAGTAACTGTCACATATTTGGTCAAGGTCTCTCCCTTTAAGGATATTCATTGCCTCCTCATAACCAGTATGTATGGGTTTCAAAATGAGAGAATGTTGATATTTGTTTAAATCTTTCAGCACCTGTCTTCATGACAAGATCTTTTCGTCACATACCCATCATGTCGTTCCAGAAATAAAGCTGTCCTATATCTATCGTACATGTGCAAATGTAACCTTTGAAAATGCTCATGGTAAGGTGACCGTGTTTGGTGAGAATTGTGTATATTTGCAATGTCATCGTGGACAGTGCTGATGAACAAATCTGTTCTTAAAATGCATTTAACTTCTCTTTGTCATTTATGGCATTTGTCCACTGTGTTAAACATCATCACCATTGTTAAGGAGATAATAATTCCTAAAGTCTGACATTTGACATGTCTTTGGTGTAGAGTTGTGTCCCCTTTCTGTGACCAGATCCTCTGACTGAGGACAATTTTTTCCTCATTCTGCACCAGGCCTGTGGTTTTAGGGCTAATGTTATAACTGATACATGGGCATAAACCATTTTGCTTCCTCATAATATCCAATATAATATCCTTCTCATGTATAGGATTTCTTTGATATATTAAAATCCATATTGCGTATAAAATGACAAAATAGAATAAGTCCACATATATATGTCCCGTTATCCTTTCTTGGGGTCAAGAATTTCAGGGTGTTCCTCCCAAAACTTGGCCCCTATAATATCACAGTGTAGTGTTGTAACAAGCGGCCTGCTCTTTCCAGTAGCCAACTTTGACATTGAGTGGTTGAGAGAGTTCATGCCTGACTGTGTCCTTGTCGGGGAGGAACAGACTTCATCCTGCTGAGAACAAACTGGGAATTATCAGATAATACTCATTAGATAATACTACAGGCAGGACAGAAGTGAGGTGCTCACGCCTTGTGCATGCATATGGTCAACTGATTTTGAAGACTACCGAAATCTTAACGAAATTTGTAGTGAGTTCCTCAACTCACCTTTTTCCTGATTAATACTGTTCCTTTCCTGTAGAGCTCTGGCAGATTGTTGTAGTTGATATTGAACTCGGTGAACAGAATCTCATTCTTGTCACTAGATAATGTGCCCTGCAAAACAGTCAACATCAAGTACAAGAGTGAGTGAGTGAGTTTAGTTTTACGCCGCACTCAGCAATATTCGAGCTATATGGCTGCGGTCTGTAAATAATCGAGTCTGGACCAGACAATCCAGTGATCAACAGCATGAGCATCAATCTGCGCCATTGGGAACAGATGACATGTGTCAACCAAGTCAGTGAGTCTGACCACCTGATCCTGTTAGTCGCCACTTATGACAAGCATAGTCACCTTGCTGAAGGCCTATTCTACCCCAGGACCTTCACGGGTCTCAAGTACAGGAAGTAAGTCAGCATATCAGCATATGGATATAAAAAATTATTTGATCGTAAATGGAACTGCATATGTAAAAGACAACTCTGAATACAGTATGAAAGTATACAACTATATTATCCTGTGTAACCAACTGGATCCAACCTGTGTCAAAAGAGAAGCACAGCTGGCAGTATGTTATCCTGGATTAATTGGTTTCTGCAACAAGAGGCAGTGTATTTGTGCAGGAAGGTAAACTCAGATTGTGGGATGGTCGCAACTAGCTGGGAACAAGAGGAATGACTGACCAAGGGCATCATAAGAATGTAGTAAGCACTAATGTAATTATAAAAGCAACAGTCTGAACCATGAACAGTTGGTAGACAGTAGTTAAGATAAGGCATATTTAAAAGTATAGAAGGGAGAACAAGGACAAGTCTCTGTAAAAATTACTTGTGTACTTGTCAGTTTATGAATCAGATGTTTTAGGTGAGTGAGTTTAGTTATCCATGGCTACTAGCAATATTCAAATAATATCGCCACAGGGGGACCAGAAATGGGCTTCACACACTGTAGCTGCATGAGGATTCAAACCTGACGAACGAATGCTTTAAACACTTATAGCTACCCCACCACCCCTGAAACTTTACGAAAGGACAAGAGAGCCACAAAAACTCAAAACGATCATAATTAATTCATTGAAAGGGGTGTGGCACACTCTAGTGAACAAAACTAGAGGAATAATAATCAGTGGGAACAATGCATGAAGCCCAGTTTCTGGTGTCCCCAGCCGTGATATTGCTGGAATACAGCTAAAAGCGGCTTAAAACTAAAACTCACTCACTCACTCACTCACTCACACTAATTACAAGCTTGGTAAGCCATTGCAGCTCAGTTTTCAGACAGATTACAGAATTCAGCAGAATTCAACCATGCTTAAAGCATCATCTGCAAATGATTAAGTTCATCGGACTAATGTCGACAATCTTCTAAATCCTGAGAGCTGCATGAGCTGAATGTCCTCTTGTGGCTGAAATGGCAACAACTCTCACCTTCAGTTTTTCCTGAGATTGTGCAGGTGTGAGACAGCGTTCCTGTACCAGCTTCCAGAACACAGTGTTATACAAGTTGTTGATGTGACCTGGGAAGGGAACACAGTATTATACAAGATGTTGATGTAACCTGGGAAGGTAAGACAGTGCTATACAAGTTGTTGATATGACCAGAGAAGGGAACACAGTGTTATTCAAGTTGTTGATGTGACCTGGGAAGGGAACACAGTGTTATACAAGATGTTGATGTAACCTGGGAAGGTAAGACAGTGTTATACAAGTTGTTGATGTGACCAGAGAAGGGAACACAGTGTTATTCAAGTTACTGATGTGACCTAAGAAGGGAACACAGTGTTATACAAAGTGACGAGTCCTTCAGATCATCCCACTGCCCTGGACATATAAAAGTCACTCAAAATTTGCACCAGACTGTTAGGCTGCTTAGCTGTAAATTTAGACCGTCAATCAGAAATTTAGCCCATCTCAAGTACCGGGTATATGCCTAGGCCTTAATTCATACACTGGTCTTAGCCTCAGTTTTCTCCTCCACATGGAATACATGCACCCTGACTCACAATCTGCCTGCCTCCAGCTGAGGTAATCTTTGAGATTCTGGTCACTTGGATACAGGACGACCCTGGCGTCAAATGCTGGGGGATACTGCAGCTCCTGAGTGGCAAAGTAGCGAGGCCAGTTCATCACAAACGCTGCCGAGAATAGGCTGACTAGATTGGTCATAATCTTGCTGAAAGAGGAAAAAGAACATGTTGGAAACAATGATGAACTAAATGACAAGAAAAGCTAGCTGAATAACACGAGTGTAAGCATATACCTGATGAATGAGTAAACATACACTCCAAAACATTGTGTTATTCAAAATAAAGACGTTGACGTCCAAAAATCTTGCGTTTCTAATGCATTCCACTTCACTCACTTTCTCTTCAAAGATTCGATGAACTAAATCAATAACCAAAGAATCGCTGTTGGTAAAAATACTGACAATATAGTGATCTTCATAATCAGTGTACCTTATCTGTAAGTACCACCTGATACGTGATACAGAGTTTATACCAAACACATTCTTTATGCCATGGACTGCCTCTTTGACTCAACCCCCAAGTTTCTTATATAAAACACTGAAAGATAGTAGTCCACCTTTTGTTGCCTTGCCGGGGGTTGGCACTAGGGCCTAAAACAAATACTGGGGGCTCTCTTGGTTGGTTTGTTGTTCAATACCGAGCACAGCGATATTTCAGCTATATGGCAGCAGTCTCTGAATAATCAAGCCTGGATCAGACAATCCAGTAATCAACAGCATGAGCATTAACCTATGCCTTGGGGTATAATGGCATGTGTAAACCAAGTCAGCAAGCCTGACCACCCGATCCCAGTAGTCGCCTCTTATGACAAGCAGGGGTTACTAAAGATCAGTTCTAACCTAGATCTTCATGGTGCGGGGCTTCAGAGTCAGTATGTTTTCACTAGTGTTTGATTTTGATACTGCATCAACTGTGGCTTGGTGTAATACTGGCCCAGCAATATAAAACTGGCACTGTGCAAGCAGCTAGCCACAGAAACCAAACACATTTAAGTGTTCTATCCTGCCACCTTCATTCCAATCGTTCGCACCTTCAGAAGCACTATCCCACTCCATTGTTACAACTACAAACTTTGATCTCTCAAGAGCCAAACAATTCCATTTACATCCCGACCCTCCCAGCTTCAGCCCCGCTCTTCCATTATCCCCACTCCACCAATACAGCCCTTCCCTTCCAATCTCAGCCTCCTCCTACACTCCCACAGTACTACCATACACCTCAAGTACAGTTCCATCCTGATATCTTCCTTCTTTTCTTGGGGCAGTGGCAGAGCCCAGTGGTTAAAGCATTCACTGATCATGCAAAAACCCTGGGTTCGATTTCCAACATGGTTAGAATGTATGAAGCCTATTTCTGGTGCTTCCCACCATGATATTGCTGGAATATTGCTCAGCATGGCATAAAAACCAACTCACTCACTCACTCACTAACTCACTCATCCTACCTTCCTCGTCGGTTGTACATCGTTGTGTGTTTCTTGAAGACAAAGCTGTATTCATCACTCTGCCCATACGCCATGACAATGTCCTTGAAGTCTTCCATGACTGCCAAGGCAGCTCGGGTCATCAGACCAAGTGACCTCTCATCATTTGGCTTGACAAAATGGTGAGTATCAGAAAACCTGCAACATCAATGTTTCAAATCCTTCAATCCTTAAGTTCAACCTCCTTTCTCATATAAATTTCATAAGCTGAACAAATATTTGGAAAACTTAAACAAAGTATGTCCTCAGTGTCTGTGCAGTAGCCAGTAGTAATGTCACCTTGGATATAATCTGTTTTACCAAAACAGATTTCCTGCCTTCATAAACAAAATACCTTGGTTATGAAGCCAAACTGGATATGACATTTGCCAGAGGCTTGGGGAATAAAAGTCATTTTCCCCTGGTTAGAATACAAATTACACTTGCTGCATGTAGTATGCATTCCTTAATTGGTTAATTGATGTGACACTAATTTACTGACAACTCCATAAGATCTTTAAATGGCATTTAGGAGTGATACACACAAGGAAGACAGTTTCATGGATGTCAACTTCCTATGAGAAACAACATTTCTGTGTACATCCTTATACTCCATCATAAGGGGAATAATGAAGGAGTAAGGATACTTTGTGAAATGTTATGCTCCTTATAATAAAGAAGTTGACATCTATATAAACTCTCTTCCTCAACCTCCTTAATGCCTTAAGTATCTTGCAATCACAGATGGGATAACACATGTGAGAATACAATTCCGGCCAGCAACCACAACATGCTGCCCTGAGGGGCTGGGATAATACCCAGTTAATTAAAGCTCACTAGAGGTCAGGTGAAATGGAGTAGTATAGGGAATGATAGTCCGAAAACACTTTTCAAAAACCCCTCTAAAAAGCCTCATTTACTAAATGAGGCTTTGGTGGGACTATTAGCTCTTGCTATTATTGCCCCTACTACAAAGCTACGCCATCACGTTTACCGTGACTTGGCAGGCGGTAACACTGTGCCGTACGGTACGATCAATAATTCTTCTCTTACAAACCCCCTACCCGGCCCACCCCTCAAGTAGTACAAGTTAGGTTCGTCGGCTTTCATATCCACTTTATCTATGTTGTAAGTTTTGACTGACCATATAGGATCGGTGGCTCGCTTACGGCTATGTTATGTTTATATCGATGAAACAGTTTAACGTGAACCGCCTACGATCTCTTTGGTGTTCATAATAAAGGCTTGCTGGGCTTTTTGTATCCCCTGTTCTATGTACTTTTTTTTCTCGTCCTCGCTGATAGCAGACTTACGAGACTTGGACCGAATATCTTGTTTCATTCCGTTATATTTTGTGAGTTCAGATAGGATTGAACGAAACTCCTCTTCTGAGATCTTACTGTCAGAGAGTGCCGTGGAAATTCGCTCACTCACTGTGTTCAGCTTTGCTTCGGCCAGAACCCTGATCTCGTCGTGTTTCAATACCTTACGATTAAGTCTGCGTGATACTAACTTAAGAGCCAACCCTACCAACCCTGTCACCCCAGCCGTTATTTCAATACCTAGCACTATAGGTGCAGCCACGATGGTGGTTAACAATCCAACGCCTGCCGCCCCTAGTCCCATACTGGTTGCCATAAGGGTAGTGTCAGCCCCATCCACGATATTGAAAGCTCTATTATATTTTTTACATAGTGCTTTCCGCGTGTCACGGTCTTGTTCTAGTTGACGTTTTACATCACATAACTGCCTCAAGCGGAACCCATCTACGGTTTCCAACGTCTTCGCTACTTCCTCTACGACTGGGTACAGACCCATCCTATAATATATATTTTGAAAGATATTTTAATTGGGTTTCAGTTAATACTCTATTAATGTATTTGAAGTCTACAAGATCTAGATTACCCAGGGTAATAGGTGAGAGGTAAATAAAATTTCCTGTTGTAATAGAAACCCCACGGAGGCTTATTAAGTGGTTTATAGTACCCCCGTGGGTATCCCACTGTATAACAATACGGCAATATTGGTCTAGGTGTTCGTCCAACCATTGTATTGACACCCCGGGTAAAATTTGGTGTACTAGTGGGGTGTTTTTATAAAAGAAGACTTCTATGATGAGTGTGCAAGGGGATGATATGCTAGGAAGATATTCGCTAAATGTTAATTTAGTGGGTGGATAAGCACCTAACCCTTTTTTTTTGTCACCAACATGTGGTAAGTGTACTAATTCCCTCTCCGGAATGAAATCCCCGACCCAGATGCCGTTGTTCCTAATCTTAGAGATTAATTTATCTTCATCTTCATCTCCTTCTATTGTGATATAAGGTGAGGTGAGTGTTAAGTTGATCAACCATTTAGGCTCTTTAAAATCTGATAACGGCACCCGTCTGTACACGTTGTCTTTGAAGTGTAGGATGTATAATTCATCTTCCTCACCAGGCTGATCGAATCCCTCCGTATCTCCCAGGTCATTAAGCGTAGTGTTGGGATGATGACTAGTCATTATTATACTATTATGATATAATTTCCAACTGGTTTTCTGATAATAATTCAGGGGTTAACTTAATACCCATGAAGTGTATGTTGTCAGGCAGGAAGATATTGATTAGTGATATCTTGTTTTCTACGATCACGTTGACCCCCTGCAGACTGGTCTTGGAGTCGACACCCACCCGCACGTAAACGTTGCAAACTTGAAACTGGTGTCGTTTCACCCACCCGAGTTTGATCCCCTTCACGATCTCGACATCATTCCCCGATGGTTCCCCTAGGTAGACTTTGATGAACAGTGTTGAGTTTGCCGGTAGACTCTCTAGTATCTTAACCACGCCTTCGAATTCAGACACCAACTGCAATTTCACGTTTTGCATGGCCGGTTTACTCGATAGCATGTGGGCTGCTATAGTGTTGACTGGGCTGACGACTATGCTACGTCTCTGAGTTGGGATGTAAGCCACGAGCAGGGTTCCATTGTTCACGACTTTGTTTAGGTGGTTGTCTTTGTTATCCGTGAACACGTAAGGGGAGACGAGTCTAATATTGAGAAACCATTTGTTATCGGGTAACAACACCCACTTGTCATCTTCGGTGAAGACGAGCATATATGGTTTGTTTTTGACGACGGTAGTGCTCTCAACATCGTCTAAGTCGAACAGTTTACCTCCGAATGATGGGTATATTCTCCAGTTGTCATCACCGGTGTTGACGAGGGCGTACTTAGTGTTGGCTGTTGCTCCTGTGGTATCTATCATATCACTTAGGGCTCCACCGGAGGGGATTTCAACGCGTTTGTAAATGTTGTTTTTTAGTTGCAAGGCATACGATTTACCATCTACTCCGGGAGCGTCGAAACCGCGTGTGTCTCCGAGGTCGGAGATCCCGATATTGACGCATTTTTTCACTCCGGGCCCTTGTGCGCTGGTCATTTTACGTGAAGCGTTAAGCTGAGGTATCCTATATTTACAGGATTATGATTTATATCTAACACCGATATTGTCAGCTCAGGTATGTTGCCCTGGGTTAATCTCTTATACTGCCGTGGTGAAAACGACTCGGTTCTACCGTCGTTGAATTTCTCAGTTTTCACCGGCACTGCTCTCAGTATAGTGGAAGGGTGGCCTCCTTGAATGTTATACGTTGTGCTCACCTGACCGAGATGAATGTATAGCTCTCGGTACGGTACTAGTTCGGGTAACTTCGTGCCTGTGACGGTTGTTGTTGGTTTTATCTCGTCAGGAGACATACCGAGTATCCTCGCTAATGGTCGGCCGAGCCTCAAGGAGGTTCTTCCGTTGTTGATCAACACCACTGTACCGTTTGAGTCGTTCATCTTGAGTTCGGCTCCCAGGGGTTTGAAGACCTCGTCGTTTAGCGAGCACACGCTGTAGTAGCCGTCAGTTATTTGACTGCGAGTTCCACTGACGAACAGCTTATTGTTGCTGATATTAATGTTAGTCCATTGCGGTAGGTAGGTGATATCGCAGAGTGCGACTTCGAGTTGACCTGACGTGTTATCGATCGCGTGCGTCAGCTGAACGGCCTCACCGCTAGTTATTCCTGGAAGTGTTATGTACATATTATAATATATAAATTATATAATATAATATGGATTTAGCACACTTGAAAATCGTGGTGAATGCAGATGGTACGGGGTTTAAAACAACCTTTATTGATATCTTTGAAAAGTATGTCGTGTCCGTTAATAACGCGCAGGCGGTGGTAAACTGGAATCAAAACCCAATGCAGTTTTGGCAGAACCAACTCAACTTTGCTGTGTGGTGTGTGACAACAGGGTCGGGTGTGAAACCAGACTATGGTATAGACGAACTGAGTAAGGCGGTTATTTTGTTTCATATTTATTATCAAACGAGACGAATATTGAAGGAAATAAGTGCTCCTCTTCCCCAAGATAAAGCGTGGAGTATGACGAATAACCCCTATGATAGACGCGCTTATGAACGTATTTGTGGGGAGTTTGAGATTCCAACGAATAAAGACTTTCGCCTTCCTGGTGTGAACCATGGTCTCGGTATAGTTCTCGTGTACTTCTACAGGTCCGGAAAATATTATGCCGGTTCTAAAGATGGTTCATACAACCCAAACCGGCATACATTTACAGGCCCCACAACGAATGAAAAGATCCATGTCAGCTGTATAAAGCAAACCAGTCCTGATGCAGCCACAGCCTGGACTAAAATGATCTCAAAAACATCGAAAGGATTCACTCGTGCTGGTACAATACGCTTGAACGACTCGATTCGAACGTACGTGTGGGCGCTGTTGGGTGCGCAGTCGATGACGCGTTCTAACATCCTCGGTAAGGGAACTGCTTACGACGCTCAGACACAATTCGTTTCCAACGTTGAGGATGCTATCAATTCTCCAGTTGATCTCCCGAGGGCCATCGACCGTTACCAAAATGTGTTAGAATACGCCAGATCGAAAGTCAATTACGTGTTCGGCGTGGGGTTATACATGGCTCCGAGTGATATGCAACTGAGAATAAAAAAAGTGGTGGGTTATAACAACAAAATAGTTATAGCCACGGCGGACCAAAAGTTGGGTATCAACCCCGATATTAACACCCCACATATCCCACACATCCAACCACGTGAAAAAGGTATAGTGGCGCCACCTCCGGAGCCTAAAGTTCATGTGGAGGTACCCCCTGGGGGTGTGGGGGTTTCCACCACCTATCAGCAGCATATTGATAATAAAACAGCCTTAGTGATTGGTGGGGTAACTTTGGGACTTATTTGGTTAAAGATTTCTTAGCCGCTACGTACACCAGACCCGCCACGGCGACGATGGCTGCCCACAGGTTTTGACTGAGCCACATGGCAGTTTTAGATAGAGCGCTCAACAACCACGAGACGATGCTACCCAGTATGCCGGGAAGGGCTTCGGCGGCTTTACCAGCCAGTTTAGCTAGGCCTTCCCCGAGTTTTTTGATCCAGTCTTTAACACCACCACCACCGCCTGGAGTTCCACCGCCGGCACTTGGGGGTGTGGGGGCACCCCCCACCAGTGACACCACCAGGGTTGATATGATTAAACCCAATGCAGTCAGAATGCTGGCGATGGTGATCCCTTGCTCCCGGAATAATATCCGAATCCTGTTGGCTAAAGTTGTATCTTCGTTCAGTATTCTATCGATTGTTTCCCGAATGCGACTGATCTGGGATCGAAGATGCTCACGATTCGAGGAAGCGGCTTCCAATCGTGTACGTCTCTCGTCTTCTAAATCGCGTAGTCGTTCATTGATACGATTCTTCATATCATCGTCGTCAGTTTCGGTGAGTTTGGTTTTTTCCCTAGCGATGTGCTCGTCGATTTCGTTCAGTTTCCCCATGTTGTTCACGAGTTCTCCACGCACGCGTTTCACGGCTTCGTCTAAGCCGTACAGTTCCCTTACCGGAAAGTCAAACCCCGGTAACGGTTTGTCCCAGTAGGTGCTCAACAGTTTTTCTATGCTGTCCGAGGCTTCTGTAGCACGCTCTGGCGTCATTTCATCTATAGTGGTGAGGTGGGATCTGGTAGCTTGCAGATCTTCTTTAACGGTCTTAGGTATTGCACCACCGTAATCAGGCATGTTTAGATGTTTAATGATAAATTCGCCACCACCATTGCGGCTGGCTAGAGTTGACAAGGCCAGTGGTTTTTTATTGATCTTGTTAAAGAGGTTGACCTCTGGGGCAGACTTAAGACGTAGAACACCCTTTTTATCAATAAAAAAATTCTTATGGTATATACCCTGTGGTTCAACGTAGTTTTTATCACTTTTTAATCCTTCGTAATAATCATTTACCGTTGTTTCTAAAAGTTGTTGGCTCAATGGTGAACTAGTAAATGAGGTCTCCTGCACATCGGATGCCTGGGCACTAGCGCCCGGCATCTCATCCATATCTATATCTTCATCCATTAGTATTAAAAATATATTTTATTTATATAACAATGTACGGTAGAAAATTAGATCCTTTCAGAAAATTGAGAGAGCCATTAGCTGCCAGAGCCGTGCGCCAGTCGGTGACCATCACCAACAATCCCAGCAAGATAGACCAGAACCAAACTCTGCTGGTTAGATTTCCAAACCTTGGTGAGAATGACCTCATTGTACCAGGCACTGTTCGACTGGCGTTCAATATCACGTTGACCTCCGACAACGACAAACGCGAGCTAGTGCGGAACGTGGGTCGAGCTATCATCAAGAAAACGACCGTCAAGATCAGCGGTAACGAGGTACTGAGCATCGACGACAGCGACGTGTTTCACTGCTACAAGGATCTCTGGAAAAGCGAGAGAGAACGAGTCAACGATGTGTACCAGGGTATCAGCAAATCAACCCGGGCGCGCATAGGATACGTCTTCACGCAAGACCAACAAGACAAGCTATCGGACGGTGAAAAGGCTATCGCTCTAGCATACGGGAATCGATTCTGCGTGCCGCTCGACTTCGAGTTGCTCACGGGACACGCGCCGTTTTACCAGGCCGCGCTGGGTGATAGGCTCGAATACGAGCTCACGTTTAACGACTATAGCAAAGTAGTGCGTACACCGAACGGTGATGAGGCCAGTTATGCCATAGACAACATCTCTCTGGAGTTCGACATGGTCACTAGCCCGGAGCTGGCCAGGCAGGTTCGAAGCCAGTACTCTGGGAAGATGGCTATCCTGTACGATCGCGTACTGAGGCATAGATCAGTCGTGCGAGATAAGAGCGACACTGTATGGAATATCAACCTGAACGTGCCGGCGAGATCGATGAAAGGTATCCTGGTCGTCCCCGTGGAGGATTACGATCCATTCCGGAGGGACAGCGAGAAGTTTTTCAACCCCGAGATTGAAAAGGTGGAAGTGACCATCGAGGGCGTGCCCAACCAGCTGTTCAGTCATGGTATGAGACCACACCAGCAGTGGGATGAGATAAAAAAGCTACCAGTGGGGGACTACATAACAAAGGACCTGGACCTAGGCTCCGTGCAGATCGGTGAATACCTGACCACCAAGTATGCCCTATGGTTGGACATGCGATCCACGGATGATGATAAACTGCACGGTAGCGGGCGCCGTATAGATAACGGCAGCGAAGGGATAACCATCCAGATTAATAAGAAGGCTCAAACCGCTGGTAAGTTGAAATTATATCTGTACGTTATTATGGACGCGCAACTTAATATAGACAATGGGAGATTCGTGCAAGCCATCTACTAGTGGGGGGTACCCCCCCATACCCCCCAATAAACTACCAACCTCTGGGGGGTGTGGGGGTCTCCCCCTCCCCACTGACCCACACTGCGCTATCATATGCGGGCAGACTGGATGTGGGAAGACCGTTTTCGTGTTGGATATGTTGGAGGGTTACTACAAGGATGTGTTCGATAACATCGTTATCATGTGCCCTACTCTGAGCATGAATAAAACGTACGCGCGACCTTGGGTGATGACGGACCCGGACGTACACAAAATCGACCCTGGAACACGCCTGCAGGACTGGTTGAAAGCTCTTCACGAGAAATTTAAAGGGGAACCGACGCTGTTTATACTGGACGACTGCAGCGCTAATCGCGAGATAACAAAAAAGAGAGACATGCTATCGTACCTGGCCTTCTCCGGCCGGCATGCAAATCACAGCGTCTGGGTGCTAACGCAGAAGTTCAACTCGGTGTTGAAAGACCTCAGGGAGCAGACGCGATGGGTGGCCTTATTTCACTGCAAGGACAGGGATTCGTTCGAGGAGTGTTTGAGAGAGAACGATGTGATGAGTAAATTAGAACGGGAACGGGTAAAGAAACAGCTCGCTGAAACTAAACACGCTAAGCTCGTTCTAAAGACCGACCAACCAGTAGCATATATAGTTTGCTAAGCAAAGCTAAGTAAAAGCTAAGCAAAGCTAAGCAAATGCTAAGCATAGCTATGATATTTGAAGTATTTGTCGTGTGCAACTTAACCTTCATTTCTCTGTGTTTTGTTTGTATCGGGTATTATATAGTTAAAACTAAATCTTACTTGTTATATTATAAGATGGAGTGTGAGGAATTGCTCGAACAATTGTCGCCCGCAGGCCCCACTGATGACAAGCGAGAGAAACTGGTGGCGTTGGCTGTTGGCGGCAAAGCCAAACATTACTTTGGAGACTACACTCCGGATAAAATTAACAAAATGTCAGCCGAAGAAATCGATAAGCTGTACGCTAGATACGAGTCCCGGCTCGGAGCAGAAATGACAAAAACAATAGGATCGGCTATGACCCAGATATACACCGGTATTGTATCACAATTCCTTCCCATTCCACCAGAGCGCCGACTTTACCTGTGGGAGGACCTAGATAAAGACCCTTTTATCGAACACGCCGTGAGCTCTATCAGCTGCGGGCTGTACCACAAATATGGTATGTTGTTGGCTCCAGTGACGGCGGCGATTATCACGGCAAAACATTGTCAATTTGAGAGAAAGAATAATAATAATAGTATAGATGGATGCTGCACAGGAGGAGACCCCAGTGGATTCACAGGAACCAGTGACGGTGGAGACCCCAGTGGTGGTACCCCCCACAGTAACCAGACAGAAGAATCCTAAGAGAGTAGCTGCCGGTAAAAAACGGTGGTGTAACCAACATAAAGTGACCAATCCAACCCGACTGTTGTTGGCTGTAGGTGTAACTGCTGCCGTGGTTATAACATGGTTATACGTGGGGGATACCCCCACACCCCCTGCCGGTGAGGTAACCCCCAAGCCGCCGGCAGGCCCCACTATTGATCCGCATATCATGTTATAATTTTAATATTTTATATCATATACATAATGTCTGAGGGGAAAACGTTCGTCAACGACGCATACCACGCCACAGTGGTCGCCAGTTTAGCAGTAGGGTACGCTCGGTTGACTAAAATGGTGCTTAAACAACCAACTATCAAGCTAGATTTCAACCTGCAGGATATGGGTATGCTCATAATGAACCTTGGTATGGCGATGGCCACAAAAGACATCCTAGTAAAACAAGGAATAATACCTGATAATATAATGAAATAAATATAGGGATGGCCACGATAGCTATGATGGTCGGTGGGGCGTTAGTGAATGCCCTGGCATTTTCCGGGAGTAATTTCCTCTTCTCGAAACTACGAGATGATCACGCGGCTGAAATACAGGAAGAAAGGAAGCGACACGATCTCGCTACTGAGAAATTACAAAGAGCACAGGCTGAGTACGCTAAAAAACGTCTCCAGAGGATCGATTTCATTAACGAACAACTCACGCGTGAAAACCATGCCGTTCAAACATTCAACGATGTCGATGAAGCAATGAAAGAATACTATCTACTAACTGGTAAACGATTGGAAGCGCTCAATAAACCCACACTCGCTCAGTACTACACACCATCCAAGGGACAAATGAATCGTGAACTGGGCTTCATAGTGTTGGGTATAGCAGCTACTGCGTTGGTTGCTAAGCAATTAAACTAAAATACCTATATAAGTAAACATGAGACCCGCTCCATACCGATGCGAATATATACTTATGGGGAAGACCGAGGCCTGTGGTAGGAAATGCAGGAATCAGGGGTTCTGTTGTTTCCATATGGGAAGTCCTAACTACACGTGTTCTGTGTGTGGTATCGGGGTTAAAGGGCACTACTGTTTATGTAAAGCTCACGGAGCGAACGTAGTCAGACATCAACTCATATACGAGAATAAAAAAGGCTACATAAAAGAACGTAGGCGACTGCTCAAGATAGACTCCAATTAGAGATTATACACACCTATGTATAGCTATGTCTGTGGAAAACATATTCAAATATGAACTGGCTTTATGGGGCAGCTTCAGATTTAAGATAATAGTGGACGTGGTATGGATTAAAGAGGGTGTTAAGTATACTCGCCCCTTCGAATGGGAGCGGGATATCGCGTCTCAATACCATATAGAACGTTTTTCGAGTATAAGTGAATACAAGGAATACTATAACCAAGGTGAGTACTGGATTGAAACAGCCACACTATATATTTTACCAGGTACGTGGGACGATTTGACAGAATGTCTAGAATTGTACCCGGCCACCAGAAAATATTTTTTAAGAGTTACTGCCGACCAATTAGACATTGATTCTCTTAGGTGTAAACACTATGGCTACTGTGCGCGAGCTCAAGCGGGCCGCAAAGCAGAGAGGTGTTATCGGGTATTCTAGAATGCGGAAGCCAGCATTGTTGAGATTACTAGGTTTAGAAGTCCCTCCTACGGTAAAACAGTTAAAAGCTCAAGCGAAACAGCTTGGATACACGGGTTATTCAAAACTGGGGAAAGCCGGATTAACCGCATTGTTATCACATACCCCAGTAGCACGTCCAACTGTAAAACAACTGAAAGCCGAGGCACACGATTTGGGTTTAGGCGGGTATTCTCGTATGAGAAAACCACAGCTTGTAGAATTATTACGACAGAATAGAGCTATTGACCTACAGTTCGTGCGCACTGAGCACGCCGTAGGCAATTATTTGAGAGGTTGGCGCATGCGTGTTGATAGAAACATAGACATTACAGATATCAAGCCTCTGATAGCTGATAAGGTCAACCAGGAACTAAATAATCTAGGAAGTATCAAGTTTCAGATCACAGTGAAAATGTCACTCGATAAGCAGGTTGGGAGTACCACTGAGTATGTTCAACCTTACTTCCGAGGTAAACAAGAGGTCGTCACACATGCAGAGACCATTGACACATCAATCGATAATAGTTTTCAGCAGATACGAGAATACCTAGAACGCTACACACACATGGGGTCCGGGTGGGCTGTAGATAAAATCGATAATGTCTATCTAGATATAGCTAAATACGTGCCGTTCAGAGGTGGGTCATACCTAGCCTTGCCTCCCTACTATAAGAACAAACAAGCCATAGTAAACGTTAAGAATAGAGGAAACGATTGCTTGAGGTTATCTATCAGGTCAGCCTTATTTCCAGCTGCCACTAATCCGAACAGGCCTTCTAATTATCCACAGGACGATGGGCTCAACTGGGATGGTATAGATGAACCCACCCCAATATCCCAGATCACTAAAGTAGAAAAACAGAATAATCTGGCTATAAATGTCTTTGGACACGAAGGTAATACAACAATAATACACAGGGTCAGCCCGGTGAAGGATTGTCAAGTTATTAATTTATTCATGATTCAAAAAGGTGAAACGTATCACTACACGTGGATAAAACATCTCAGCCGGTTGTTGCACGACCAGTCGAAACACGTTGGGGAAAAACACTTTTGTGTACGATGCCTACACTGTTTCAGTCGGGCCGATTTATTAGAATCCCACCTGGAGGATTGCCAAGGTGTTGGGCAGACGGCCATACGAGTCGACATGCCTAAGGAAGGTGAAAATATCCTAAAATTCGACAATCACAAGAATCAAATGTCTGTGCCTTATATCATATACGCCGACTTCGAAGCCTTAGTTGTAGGGGAATCATCCCCCAGTGGGAGTTTCACACACAAAACACAAGAGCATAAAGCCTGTTCGTTTGGATACATTGTCGTCCGTTGTGACGGGGAAACGAAAGCTCCGGTAGTGTATAGGGGTCCTGACGCGGCTGAAAGGTTTCTAAAGTGCTTGCAGGAGGAAGAAAAAATTATTAGGAATGCATTGTATAAAATCGCTCCAATGCGTATGACCCGAGCCGACAGGCTAGCTCACGCCAGTAGCACTAACTGTCACGTGTGCGACTCGCCACTTAACGGTGATTCGGTGAGAGATCACTGTCACATAACTGGTAAGTATAGAGGCGCCGCTCATAACGCGTGCAACCTCAAGCTTAAAATCAACCCTAAGACAATAAACATCCCCGTTGTCTTTCACAACTTGAGAGGATACGACTCTCACTTGATCATGCAGGCCATCGCGAAAATCGATGGTAATATATCGTGCATCCCAAACAACATGGAGAGATACATCTCCTTCAGCTTAAACGGACTTAGGTTCATTGACTCGTTTCAATTCCTCCTGTCGTCACTCGACAGTCTGGTCAAGGCCAACAATACCTTCCCTATCACAGATCGATACACAGACGCCGAGACTAGACACCTGCTCATGAGGAAGGGCGTATACCCATATGAGTACATGGATAGCTGGGCTAAGTTCACAGAGACCAGACTACCTCCTATCGACTGCTTTTATAGCAAGCTGAATGAGGCGTCCGTCTCACGAGACGATTACTCGCACGCGATTAACGTATGGAATAAACTTGGTTGTAAGAACCTTGGTGATTATCACGACCTGTACTTGAGGACAGATGTACTGCTGTTAGCCGACGTGTTCGAGACGTTTCGGCAAACATGTTTCAAGCAGTATAAACTCGACCCCGCATGGTATTACACCAGTCCAGGTCTGTCGTGGGACGCCTTGCTTAAAAAGACAGGAGTTAATTTAGAATTGCTCACAGATTACGACATGCACCTATTCATTGAGAAAGGCTTGCGAGGTGGGATTTCCATGGCATCCAAACGATACGCGAAAGCAAATAATCAATACGTGAAAGGTTACGATCCTAACAAACCAACCAATCACATTCTCTACCTCGACGCAAATAACCTGTACGGCTGGGCTATGAGCCAGTATCTACCTACAGGAGGATTCGAATGGGTACCAAACATTGATGTTATGGGTATTGCACCAGATTCGAACAAAGGGTATATCCTCGAAGTTGACTTAGAGTATCCCAAGGAATTACACACATCGCACAACAGCTATCCCCTTGCACCCGAACGTATGAAGGTTAACACAGACTGGATGTCTGAGTACCAACATAACTTGTCAGGTGGTCGTGTGGCGGACGTTGAGAAACTCGTGCCTAACTTAATGAATAAGACCAAGTACATAGTTCACTATCGCAACCTACAGCTGTACCTGTCATTGGGTATGAGGCTGACCAAAATACACAGGGTGCTCATGTTCGACCAGAGCCCATGGATGGAGCCCTACATCAGAATGAACACAGACCTACGAAAAAAAGCCACCAGTGATTTTGAGAAAAATCTCTACAAGCTCATGAACAACTCGGTGTTTGGTAAGACTATGGAAAACCTGAGGAAACGCGTAACCGTGAAACTGGTTAGATCTAGTGAGGAAGACAAGCTCAGGAAATTGATAGCCAGTCCGGCATTCAACCGTAATAAAATATTCACAGATGACCTAGTTGCCATACACATGAAGAAAAGTCACATAAAATTCAACCGACCTGTTTACGTTGGGATGAGTATCCTCGATTTATCCAAACACCTGATGTACGACTTTTACTACAACGAGCTTAAGAAACAGTACGGCGACAGGTGCGAAGTGCTGTACACTGACACGGATTCCCTGCTGATGGAGATTCGAACCGAGGACGTGTACGAGGACATGAAAAAACACATCGATTTATACGACACCAGCGACTATCCTAAGACCCATACTATACACAGCACGGTAAATAAAAAGGTCCTAGGTAAGATGAAGGACGAGTGTGCTGGCACGCCAATAGCTGAGTACATAGGTTTGAGGCCTAAGATGTACTCCATATTGAAAACCGACAATAGTGAGATCCGAAAAGCTAAAGGGGTTAAGAAGTATGTGGTGAAACAACACATCAAACACGCCAGATTCAAGGAGGCCCTGTTCAAGACCCGTACCTTTAGGCATAAGATGAACACGCTTAGAAGTGATGGCCATAAGATATACGGACTGACTATAAACAAGACGTCCCTATCGCCTATGGACACGAAACGTTGGATAGCTATTGATGGTATAAACACATACGCGTATGGACATGAAAAAATTTGAGGCTATTTATTACAGCCCGCGTGGATATTGGAAAGGAGCTAGCGCAGTAGATAAGCTATCTAAAATGGCACGAGTATCACCAGAGAAAGCCAAAGCGTGGCTTGAAAAACAAGCCCTGTGGCAGATCTATTTGCCGGCGCCACGCTACGTACCTAGAAGGAGTTTCGGAATTAACATACCTAATAGCATTCACCAGGCAGACCTACTGTTCCTACCTCATGATAAGAGGTACAAGTATGCCTTAACCGTAGTGGACGTAGCCAGTCGTTACAAGGAAGCCGAACCCTTGACCACGAAAGATTCGGCCAAAGTAGCCAAAGGATTAGAACGCATATACAAACGCAGCCCGCTGACTTGGCCAACAGAGCTGCAAGTTGATCCCGGACGGGAGTTCATGGGTGCCGTTTCACAACTGCTAGCCAAACACGATACAAAGGTCAGACGTGGCACGGCCGGAGCCCATCGCAGCCAAGCTATAGTTGAGAGATTTAATAGGACTTTGGCTGAGCGCTTGTTCGGCCATCAGTATGCTAGGGAGATGGCCACCCCTGGAAAACGATCGACCGAATGGGTCACGAGGTTACCCGAGGTGGTGTCGGCAATCAACCATGAAGTCACCCGTCTCACCGGTAAGAAACCGGCAGACGCTATCAAACTAAAATCAATAGTTGCAGAGTCGGCCGCTCCATTGCGTGGGAAGGAGAAACAGATACCGGATAGGGCCTTAGTTAGGTATCTGTACCAGCCTGGGGAACACGAGGGTGATAGCCGTAAGCGAGCCACCGATCCTATATGGTCAGTCAAAACTTACAACATAGATAAAGTGGATATGAAAGCCGACGAACCTAACTTGTACTACTTGAGGGGTGGGCCGGGTAGGGGGTTTGTAAGAGAAGAATTATTGATCGTACCGTACGGCACAGTGTTACCGCCTGCCAAGTCACGGTAAACGTGATGGCGTAGCTTTGTAGTAGGGGCAATAATAGCAAGAGCTAATAGTCCCACCAAAGCCTCATTTAGTAAATGAGGCTTTTTAGAGGGGTTTTTGAAAAGTGTTTTCGGACTATCATTCCCTATACTACTAATGGCATTTTGAACGTCACACTTCAGAATATTTCACTCGTCATGTGTATGTGTGGCTGCTTGTACTAGCTCAGACTTGTGTTGGTTTTATATTGCTAGCTCACTGAGATACCATGCCACAGTTAAGCATGGATACCCCACTCGGACACATTATACTGACTGAGTTGACCAGTACTTATCAATGCCGAGCACCAGACAGTTCTTGCTATACCCATTAATGCCATTTACTAGTATGTCTTTTGGTACGACACAGCCAGGCATCAAACCCACGACCTTCTGCTAGTGTTTCCTCCAGAGCATTTTAGAAGGGCGCTGCGCCCTGCCCTTTTCTTCTGGCACCCTGCCCTTTTTTCTGGCGCCCTGCCCCTTTTTACTGCACCCTGCCCGGTACTTGCTCGTTGTGACAGAGCACAGGAACAGACTGAAAGTCAGCAACTGTAATAGGCATCTTATGATCAGCCTGACACTGACAGCCACAATGACACCGACTTGGAAGCTGTTGTGAAAAGCTTCATGAGAAAAAGGCAAAGGAGACGGTAGGTTAATTATACATGAGGTTCAATCTGATCATTTTGTTTTGGTTTTTACTGTGGTTTGTGCCCTTTTCAAACTAGGGTGCCCTTTCCTATAGAAACTTCACCCTGCCCTTTTTGTGGTCTGGAGGAAACACTATCTGCTCTCTGGTTTGATGTTCTAACCACTGCACCACGAAGACATCCAGCTATTAGAATAACTCCGCTAAAGCACCTTGCTAATTGCATAGGGCTTCTAATGCCACACTGAATATAACACCACATTTTCTCCTGGACAAACGTCTGTTAAAACTAATAAAAGAACCCACAGGTTGGATTACACTGAACATAACCAGAAACCATGCATCAGTCAGAACCAAAGCCAAACTCAAATCATGACACTTCAAACAAAATCACTATTCAAATATTTGATACTCAAATCAAAGGAATTCTGACTATGGTAACACTGTACTCTAATCACACTGACAGACATAGTCTAAATACAGGCTTTCAATAACTCATTACACCCTACCACTAATCTCATCAACAGTGTTTTCAAATCCACATACAAGGATTTTATCTCAGCAGTCAGATACGAGGGGTATTACCATATTACCCAACAACAGGGCGGTACGACTGATAGTAACCTCCTCCTGAAACGCTTCAGTGTCCTTGTCAATACTGTGCTATCGGCTTGTAACTCGAGCAGCAGTCCAAGCCGGGCCTTATGCCAAACATGCCACTTTATATTTATGAGAAACCTACAAACTTCAATGTTTGAATAATGTCTTCCCAACCCACAGTGACAAAACATCTCCCCTAATTTCAGGCCAGAGCAAGACTTGTAGATTTGACCCGTGTCTTGCACTAGATCTGCTCTACCACTTCAGAATACTGACTCAAACCCTGGCTTGCTTAATCGGAGATCATATTTCAGTCTTACCTGCAATATTGTCAGACTTTCCTAAACATCAACTTTTTCATGGTACAAACGTCAATGCTGTATGTGAACTTCAGTATATTATCTGTCATGTTGTTTACCTTACTTATCTCTATGAATATTGATCAGCTTTGTTGTTTTCAGGTCATGCCAACAAACTCTTGAACAATCCCACTTCACACAACAACATGCTGTGTGTATATATATACTACATACAAGAATTCAAAGACCATCTGATTGCTTCATATATCTATTCTTAATCTGTCATACCCGCCTGTCAAGTTCTGTTCACTATAGGACATACTGCTGCCTTGTCACATTGGTCTAATGTAATCCTGTTGACGTTAGTACTTACGTGAGTTCAGCATATTTCTTCCCCCATATTTTCATTGTTGTTAGAGAGTAAGTGAGTAAATATTGCTTAATGCTGCAACAGCAAATTTGTTGTTACAAATGACTGGCTTGTTCAAAATTAACAGCTGTGAAATGCTTGTCTATTGCTGAACTTTTTCTGTTTATTTTCAACATATTTCTGTAACATCTCACACATAAGTGCTTGGTTTCAATTGCTTTTATGACATATAATGAATATTATCATAATGACCTGTTATGTAAACCATGAATTCATTATCAAATAGTCAAAGATCACAATTCAAATAGGTATTTACAAGGTTCTTGAGAGGCAAGTAGAAGTTGGTATTCAAGTATAAGATAAATGTTATGGACAACAACTTCATCAGGAAAGAAGAAGTTGATATCTATAACATTTTGTCCTATAACTATTGACAAAACAACAATTCTGCTTACAATCAAATCATTTAAGAGTGTACAATTAAAGTACTCCTAGTTATCAGTTCACTTGTTACGGGATAACAATGCATTCTGAGTTACCCACCTACACTTTATTCAACAAATACTAAATACAGTAAAAGACCAAATGTACGAAGCAAAACATTAAATATTTGTTTAATGTACCCATGAAAAGATGAAAAAGAGCTAATGTGACAATTTTCTGAACACATTTTCTCAAGATTGATTATCTTTTTCACATATCTAGTAAACCCTCACTAAATGGAAAAGTCTTCAAAATAGAATAGTGTTACTGTTTTGGCTGACAGTTGAAAGATGTAATAAGTAACATCATTATGGCCGTAATTACTGTCTTTCCCTTCCCTGCCTCAACGGATCACTTTCTTTTAACTCCTCACCCACAGGGGAGGGGCAGTAGTCTAGTGGTTAAAGCTGTCGCTCACCACACTGAAGACCTAGTGGGTTTGATTCCTCATATGGTTACAATGTCTCAGAAGCCCATTCTTGGTGTCCCCAACCATGACATTGCTAGAATAAGTGGTAAAAGCAATGTCACTCACTCACTCACTCACTCACTCACTCACTCACTCACTCACTCACTCACTCACTCACTCACTCACTCACTCACTCACTCACTCACTCACTACTTATTTAATTTAACTCCACCTCCACCACCTGTGGGAAAGCCTTCTATAAGATATCATAACGGGCATCTTAAGGTGTCAATGTCCGTAATCCACACACTACGGACAGTACACCTGTATATCAGTCATTGATCTCTTCATTCTATAACCCAAGCAGTCCTTATTGTCATGAACTGGAATGTATATACAGCATTACACCTACAGAAGACATTTGCAAGTCATGGCAGTAGTAACCCAGTGTACCCACATCCAGAGCGGTTTATCACCAAGAGTGAAGTATGTTACTACTGTAGCATTCTATGGTGTATACACGGTAAATATGATACAATGAACTTGAAGCTATTCACACGATTAACATGTTATCCGCATGCAGTTATTCGGTTTACATATAATGTATGTGTACAGGATCAATAGCAGACAAGCTTGCACTTCTTTCAATAATCCCAATAGACTCCCATAGTACTAGCCTTGACATACTGAAAGTGTACAACTGTTAAATGTGAGTACAGCTGGGAAGAAAGTGGTAAACGAAAAGACTATCATTATGGGCGATGTTTTATGCTGTTTATGGCCTAAAAATATTTAAGAAATATCATGGTGATGAGAACCAGAGATGGGCTTCACACATTGTACACATGTTGGGATTTGAACCACAGTCTTCAGCATGATGAGTGAACACTTTAACCACTAGGCTACCTTCTGTTCTATTATAAACGTGATCAGGAGATAGAACTACATGATATAATTCATCCACTTATTCTCTGTTCATGACTAGAATCTAATATTTATGTTTTAGTTTTAAAAAATGGAACGTTTTCACTTGAATTTGAGCTATATTTATCAAAATGAAATATGGAAAATGGAATATATCTACACCAGTCATGACAATAATCAACACTCTTATCTATATAATTTACAATTTGTATCATGTGTGACTGGGCATAAATTAATTTAAAACAAAGTGAAATAAATCTTGTTCTTGTCTAACTGAACATTAACAAAATGCACTGCATTCTGACATGTTACTGTAGTACTTCCATGACTGGCATTCTAGAAGTTGAAGAGATGAAGAATGAGAGCTACTTTTACGGATGTGCAGCTTCATTATTCTGTCCAGGCGACATTTTGGCACAGATTCTTATGTCGCCACTTGCTAAACAATGACATTAGAATCTCTTCTGAAATATTGTCTCCACAGAATAAAGAAGCTGTATATCCATAAAATTGTCCTCATTCGTCATGTTCCTGTATTGTCAATATTCAGTACCCAGTATTCATAACATGTATCGTACTCACCTCATACTGTATTTGTTACAGCCCTAGATGATAATGATATCGCCAAACAGACATGATGGACAAATACAAGACTATTAGCTATTACTGAGCTCCTGACTTACATCTAATCCCTGTGGACGTGGACAAACAAACATCTGTACGAAACTTCAACTTCAACATTAGCAGGTGACGCCGGTGAAACCGTGACCATATTCAGATGTCACACAAACATCTACCCTAAGTATTTCCCTCACCCCTTCCTAAATACTTCCCTCATACACATAAACACACCTCAAACCCATACCTGTTCATACAACACATATCTTGCAAGAACCCAAATTAATCTACCCATGTAACCACAAACCACACCAAAAGCATGTCCATTTCACTAACCTGTCAAACTAATCCCTCCTATTTCACTACCCTGCCAAAATAAGCTCTCAGTGCACTATCCAACATCAATGACCCTATTCAAACCATTATCCCACACCAATACCCTCACTCATAGATATGACTGACACCGTAACTCCACAACTACAAATACCCCAAACAAACAAACCCTCGCATACCACAATCCTACCCAAACCACTACCCCACCCATACAACAATCCCAGGAACCAATAACCCTCTCTAAATCAGTCCATAAAATTATACAATTATACAATTTACCCACTCATAATACAACTTGCAGGCAAAATTCCACCCATTTCAAAGCCTTCCACCCCATCATACCAAGTCATGTGTGACCCACATCATCACCTATCCATCCCTGATGAAGCCTGATATCACCCATTCCCGTCCTCCTCCAGTCACCCAAAACACTGCCCACTTACCCATACGGCATTAAGATAGCCTAATGGTTAAAGAGTTTGTTTGTCTTGCTGAAAACCTGGGTCCAATTCTCCAAATTGTGTGAAGCCCATTTGTGTTGTCTCTCGCCATGACACTGCTGGCATATTACTGGAATATTGCTGAAAGTGGGTCACTCTCTCACTCACTCACTCACTCATTCACCATGTCCTGTGCCAGCTCACCTGTGGAATCCCTTGCCATCTATCCTGATCACAATCCAGCAGTTGGGTAAACACTTGTCCTCCTGTTCAAACTGCTTGACATACTCGAACTTGGATTTTGCCATTACTGCTGATGAGTGAAAACAGCTCCTTGACTTAAAAGTTTCACAATATCTCTTCCTCCCAATACACACAATAAACGACTGATCTTTATTCAAGAACCTTCGAACAAACTTGAGATTTCTAGTTTTAGTTGGTGGCTTTTCACCAGTTTGTGAATTCCAACTTTGTCTCTCACTCTCATCTACACCTACAGGTAAATCAACCTGCTTCAAGCTTCTTCTATGGGAGCAATCCCACTTTCCAGAATGTCTCCCGCCTTGTCCACTAAAGCTGAAACAATTTGATAAACAACAACTCCAGTGCAAGTATCCATACAATATATCTAGTTTCTCTGTACAAGAATCAGAACCTAATGTCCATGACGCCTGTAATCCCACGTCTCTGAGTTGTAAAGCTGTTTGCTGACTGGTCCCAATCTTGCTGTCTGCTGCTCTAGTCACAGCCCTGACGTCTGCTCCCTCTACAATCCTGACGTCTGCTGCATGAGAGAGCTGACACAACTTGTCGGTCTTCCCTGTGTGTCTGATCAACACTGCCCACAGTCCCGGCCGCGGTCTCATGCCCCCATT
Source organism: Haliotis asinina (assembly GCF_037392515.1). Classification (NCBI taxonomy): domain Eukaryota; kingdom Metazoa; phylum Mollusca; class Gastropoda; order Lepetellida; family Haliotidae; genus Haliotis; species Haliotis asinina. The sequence continues at coordinate 11,484,162 of NC_090294.1, read as the reverse complement.
GTCATGCGATCAGCAAGGGGGTCCCATGGTCACAGTACGATTTAACACTTGTTATCTCAGCTCCTCTACACCTGAAAGAGGGGAAATATGGAATGTCACACACAACACGACTTCCACTTGTCTCTGCCTGGGTTATGGTACTTATTCATATCTCACTCTCCTGTCAATGGAATTATAACAGTGCTCAAGTCAAACACACTCTCTGAAGCCAGACCTTTATCTAAATTGGCAAAATGATTGGGTGTAATGGCTTTCAGAGGTAAATAGCATGTCTGCTCAAATAAACAGATTTTTCTTAATTGGATCAAATTGATCTTATTGAACATACATTACTGATACTTGGATACATAGCACGAACCTTTTCCTTTGGTAACAGATACACGTACACTAAGATAATTTGAATAAATTCAATCATAATATGTTTTCCCCTAAAAATAAATATCAGCCCCTGTGATATCTGATTACAATACTATTCTTTCTGCCACAGATGCCGGTTAGATGAATACTTCACATACACTGGTTACTGTTTACTGTTTCTTTTGAAACCAGCAATATGCACACTGTTCTTTAAACACACACTTGGTTTTAATCTTTAATTTTATGTTGATAGCAAGACTGGTTGGTTGGTTGGTTGGTTGGTTGGTTGGTTGGTTGGTTGGTTTTCTAACACTGCACCCAGCAATATTCCAGCTATATGGTGGCAGTCTGCAAATAATTGAGTCTGGAGCAGACAATCCAGTGATCAACAGCATGAATATCTATCGACGCATCTGGGGGGGTACAATGACATTTATCAACCAAGTCAGCAAGCCTGACTACTGATCCTGTAATTCGCATCTTTCGACAAGCATGGATCACTGAAGATCAAATCTAGCCCTGATCTTCACAGGTAACCAAATTTCAAAGAAATGTCCCTGAAGTATCTTTCTGTACACAGAGACAGCAAATAGTCTACATATGGTATGCACCGGTAATGATATATCATTTATCTGATGCGTGGTACAGACAGGTAATCAATCAAACTCTGCACCTTGGATTATTATGGATGCATAAAATCTATACTTTCTTGTACCAAACTCACAGACTCGAAATACCAGTGAAATGGTATGCTCTTATCGTGGTACGGTACATATGATGGTACAAGGCCTTCTGTTAGGTCTGTTTCAGTTCAGTACATGAGATATGATCATAATGCAGAAAACTGACAACATGATCCAAACCTTACACTGTGTAATAACATGGAAAAAAGATATCCATAATCTTTGTTAAAATGTTATTTTGAATGAACAGACTTTCATTTCACAAAAGCCAAAAAATACCAAGTTTTGGATTGCATTATGGCACACCAAACTGAAGTAAATTCCATGTTTGTACCAACACCATGGTATTCTGTTTCATACTTACCTTGGAAGCTGAGAATACAGTTTTGAATATACATATACAGTTTTGTTGACCAGGATATACAATGTTAAGGCTTTTGAGAAACCAAGTTCTAAGAAAGGGTGACCACGTATTTTAAACAGACTATTAAAATTACTTCTTATTTTCACATGGGCTCAGGGACTGTTACACATGTCACCACAGACAGTAGCATATTGTCCTTACAACAAAAGAGCTACCATTTCACAAGGGTCATCCAGTGCTGTCATTACATAGGCCTACCGATCACTCCCCTGTAACCTGGCAATGACAGACTCCCCACGTGCTTCTGCATGAGCTCACCATTGTCACACACCTAATTAATGGACACCTTTCCTTGACGGATTTGGGTTTACTCTCTTCCAAGAAATGTAACAATAAGTGGTCACATGTTTGGCTTAACAAATCCTCATTAGTACTGAGCCGGCAGCCAAACAGGCCCCATCTGAACAAGTATATATCGACTTCGCAGAATTAAATAGTCGTATCTGACACTTACGCCCAAAAAACTTTTTTGTTCTCTTTTTACTTGTATTAGTCTTGTGCATATTCTAAATAAAAATCGTGAAATTATCTCAAGTCATTTTTTTGATATATTGAATTTATCAAAGGTCGTAAGTACTCATGCACTGTTGAACGTAGAATTAAAAAGACGTAAGTGACACTCTCACATCACTTACGACCCTCTGGTGTTAAGTTTAGGATGAGGTGGAAAAACAAAGAGTTGTAAGTGGTACTTCCGACTAACTAGATGCACTGCAATTAAACATGTGCAAATTATGTCAAATTTGAAGTTCTATGAAAGAACAGTTTAAATGGTATAGTTAAAATATTACATTTCATGGACCAAAGTATCCAGGTTTTGATTTTGGTGGATTTGCAATACCACAGCGATGAATCTACAAAATCAGGTGACCATCGAGTCTAGGAAACACGCACTGTGTGAACTGTGACAGAAATTCGGTAAGTACGGTCTACAAGCAATGCAGAGACTTAAATAATTGAAATATAATCTTGCGTGTATGTTTGCTATTGCATATTTACAGACACATGTGGAATATATGTTTATATCATTGTCAATTTTGTGAGGAAAGTTTGACAGATAATAAAGTCGTAACTGTAAACATTCTGCTGATTCTGGTATATTACTTCAGGATCGTAACTGACACTTGCGACTTTTTGTCACCTGATTTGGAAGTCATATCACAGTTTTTCAAACAGATACATATACACTAATAATTTCATCTTTTGTTGCAGGTTAATGCTAATGAAAACTAGGAAATTGTAAAACACTGGTCTTTGGGACGAATTTAACACGTCCCCAAACTGACATTGTAGGAATTGTTAACTGGGAACTCCTGCTTTTTGTGTTGAACAGATCTGGAAGACTTTAAAGTAGGCATACAAGTTGTTACATTAATGTGCAGTAAAAAGGTTGTACGTTTGCCATCCTTGTCTTTTTGGACTTATTGACTGCAAATCCATAATATGTGCTAATTAACAGATCAAACCAGTGGGTCAGCAACGAAGGGGAAAACAGTCACGTGTGAAGAAGGTTGAAACTAGTGAGATAGGTGAAGATTATATTTCACTGAATATTACTGCGACCTATATCGGTGCTACTGACATGTCTGATGACAGTTTGGATGAAGCTAGTATCTGCATGAATGAAAATATTGACGTCACCATTAGTGACTCTCTATCAACCAGTCTTCCACAACAGAATGGTACTGTTGCTACAAGTAACATCAATGAAGATGAGATGTCAGATGATAGTTTTGTTGAAGCACTTGTCACAAGTTTTGAGGAAATTGAAAACAGTATTTCAAAGGCTCTTGCCCCGAAAGTGTATGGCGACAATGGGGCAGAGAAGTTTCTTGCCTTTGATGACAGTGGGGCACGAAAGATTCTTACCTGTAAGGACCATCAGATGGATGAGAGTAGCGAAGAGAATATTCTCGCATTTGAGGAGCAGCAGATGGGTGGCTGTAGAGCAGAGAAGATTCTTACCTGTGAGGAGCAGTTGGTGGATGGCAGTAGAGCAGAGATGATGCTTACCTGCGAGGAGCAGTCGGTGGATGGCAGTAGAGCAGAGATGATGCCTTCCTGCGAGGAGCAGTCGGTGGATGGTAACAGAGCGGAGATGATGCCTACCTGCGAGGAGCAGTCGGTGGATGGTAACAGAGCGGAGATGATGCCTACCTGCGAGGAGCAGTCGGTTGATGGTAACAGAGCGGAGATGATGCCTACCTGCGAGGAGCAGTCGGTGGATGGTAACAGAGCCGAGATGATGCCTACCTGCGAGGAGCAGTCGGTGGATGGTAACAGAGCGGAGATGATACTTACCTGTGAGGAGCAGCAGGTGAATGGTAAGTGAGCAGAGATGATGCCTACCTGCGAGGAGCAGCGGGTGAATGGTAACAGAGTGGAGATGATGCTTACCTGTGAGGAGCAGCAGGTGAATGGTAAGCGAGCAGAGACGATGCTTTCCGGCGAGGAGCAGCAGGTGGATGAGACTGGAGAGGGGAAAATACCTCTACGTAAGGACCGCCAGATGGATGAGAGAGGTGAAGAGAAGATTTATATAAGTGATGGACAGCAAGTGGATGACAGAGCACAGACGATTCTCACCCGTAAGGACCATCTGATGGATGAGACTGGAGCAGAAAATAATCTTACCTGTGAGCAGCAGATGGATGGCAGTAGAGCAGAGAACATTTTTACCTGTGAGGAGCAGCAGAAGGATGGCACTAGAGCAGAGAAGACTCTTACCTCCACGAATACGACATTCAGTGAATATTGTATCCAAGATAGTACATGTGAGCATGCAGAGCGTCCCGATCTGAATCAGTTTCCAGTGCTTCAAACCCATGTTGATAACATACCAAGCTTTACTGAGCAAAGCAGAGAAGATCAGCACCATTTGACAATCCTCCAAGTAATAATTACTGCACTTTCTCAAGCCATAGTCAGACATCTGACTTAATCAAAAACAAACCGTATACAGTTGACATCAATAAGATTCCAGTTTCAGATGTCATAGAAGTTTCCTCAAATGAAGTAAATCTTTGGTCATTCAATGATAGAGATGACGCTTCTAACAGGCAGTGTACACTGATGAAGGAAACCTCAAGTAATGATGACATCCAATTTGACTCAGATGATGACATACCCCTGAGCCATTTGCTGTCTAATGCGCTATTTACATCCAACAGTAGTGGGTATCCTGTAACTTCCATGGAGTTATGTAGTGGTTCATCAACTCCTGAAGACATAAGTTTCAATTCAGACCTTCTTGAATCTAGTTCTTATGATAAAACATCTGCATCTAGCGAACTCACTTTGCTATCGTCGTTTGATGACACAGCAGAAGGGGATACAACCAGCATTTGTAAAATGAAACCACTCCAGAATATCAGTGACTCATATTCACAGGACGAATGTGAATCATCTGGTGATGAGTACAGACCACCAGATTCTTTATCTGACTCTACAGATGACAGTGGCATAAATCTGAAAGAAATATTGAAGCGTAAACGCCAGAGGTCTTCCCGAACTAGAACATTTCAAGTTTTTCCACAAGTGTCTTCTGAAAACACAGAAAAAATCTTTGATACTAATGGAGATAAAGAAGGAGCACAGTTAGCTGATAAAGGACCAAACACAGCTGACAAAAATGATGATAAGCAGCAGCCTCGGTTGTCAAGAAGTCGTACTCGCAATCCTGAAAAATGGAAATCAAATGAACGGAAAAGAAAAAGAAACAATGGAGAGGAGTACACAAATACTCGAGGAAAAAGAGTCCCAATGAGAGAATGTAAACAATGTCCATGCAAATGCAAATATTTCTGCAGAGCATTCAAAGATGAAGACAGGTACCATGTTTTCTCATCCTATTGGAAATTATCGTATGAAAGACAGCGTGATTTTCTGAAACGTCACGTAAAGGCAACTGAGAAAAGCAGACGTACGAAAAAAGAGTCAGCTTCAAGACGTAGTCAGACGTATGAGTACCATCTCCCATCCGACACAAATATGCTACAGGTGTACAAAGCATTTTTCCTGTCAACATTAGGCATAGGTGAAAAGACCGTGTATTACACGATTATGAAAAGAAATGACATTCACTCTGTTGACCAAAGAGGGAAGAAGAGTCCAAAGACCAAAATCCCACAGGTAGAACGCACTCGAGTTCGGGATCACATAATGTCTTTTCCGAAAGTAGACTCTCACTATTGCAGGCTATCTTCTCAAAGACAATATCTTTCAAAGGATCTCTCAATTTCAAAAATGTACAGACTGTACAGAGAAGAATGCAAAAGAAACAATCACATTCCCGTCAAACAACACATATACAGCTCAATATTTAGAACTGAATTCAACTTGGGTTTCCATGTGCCCAAAAAGGATAACTGTGCGTTCTGTTTTTCATACCAAAACATGTCTCAAGAGGACAAAGTGATCAACAAACCCAAAATGGAGGATCACACACGTCGTAAAATGGAAGCACGCACCATGAAGGAAGCTGACAAGACAAGGGCAAAATCCAACAGTGCAATAAAAGTTGTAAATTTTGATTTGCAGAAAGTTCTCATTACTCCCAAATCTTCAGTTTCCAACTTTTACTACAGCAGGAAACTTGCTACATATAACTTATCTGTGTATGACATGGCAACACACAATGTTAACTGCTACATGTGGGATGAAACTAAAGCCAGAAGGGGAAGTTGTGAGATTGCTTCTTGTCTGTTTGAATATAACAAAGCCTTGGGACCTGTCGACGAACTTATCTACTACTCAGACAGTTGCACCGGTCAACAAAGAAACATTCAGTTTTCGACAATGTGTTTGCTTTCAGTCACAAATCTTCCCATCAAGATAATAACACACAATTACTTTGAAAGAGGACATTCACAAATGGAAGGGGACTCTGTACATGCAACAATAGAGAGGTACACCAAGTATGCAGAATTGTACACTCCAATGGAGTGGATGGCTGCTGTCAGAAATGCAAAACAAAAACCTCCTCACTACAAAGTGATTGAGGTTGACCGCAGGAGTGTCTACAACTTCAAATCTATTGTTGATACTCTGGTGACAAACAGAAACAGAGCTACTGATGGAACCAAAGTTGAGTGGACAAAGATTCACTCATTTCAGTACAGAAAGGAGGAACCTCAGAACGTGTTCTTCAGATATGATTTTGGAGATGAATACAGCTCATTCTCAATCAACAGGGCAAATATCAGACATGCAGCTGGACAACGTGCTAAATCCCTCAAAGGTGTTGAAGTTAGACCTTTGTATTCTGCAGCCATACCTATAAGCGATGCCAAATACAGAGATTTGTTAAACTTGTGTTCCAAAGGCCTTATTCCAGAAAACTGCAGGTATTTCTATACATCACTGGCCCATGGTGACCACAACAAAGACAGACTCCCCGAGCCAGACGAAGAGGAGAGCTCTGATTCAGATATTTGAAAAATATTGCTGAAAACTTCCTTTGAAATGGTTTCTCAGAAATAATTATGTTTATGAAAGTGTTGTTCTTTAATCATTCGTTTAACAAATAGGTTTGACAGTTCTTTAATATACTTAATGTTTCAAAAGCGTTACTGTTATTTCAGAGAATCATGTATGGTAACTAAGTTTAATTGGTCTGTGTGAAACCATAGCCATGTGTAGAATTGTCTAGTTTTGTCAGTTTTGTCAACTGAGTATCAGTTTGCAAATGGCTGGTTATATTCCAGAAGGAAAAACATTTAGGTTATTTGTTGCCTGTGGATAATGTTGCTGAGAAATCTTCTCGTAGTCATTCATTTATATCCAGTTGTGACTGCTCTTTTTGAAGTAATGTTACCTATTGATATTGCTCAGTTGAGTAAAGATTCATGCAAATGATAACCTTGAATTTGTTTTTCATCCTAGACTTGTAAAATCCCAGCAATCTTTTCCTCCCGTTCATCAGATACGTTTAACAATGTTTAAAACTACACACAGTACAGATTTATTTGCAATCATATCATAAAAACTCCTGCACAAGCATCCCTCAATATGGTGTACAAACGGGAATACACAGCTGGACGTATCTCTGCGTATAGGGTAGACTTGAAAGGCCGTAAGTGCCATTTACAGCCTTAGTGTACATTTATACAAAGCATCAAAAGGCAGTATGTGTCACTTACGACCACTGTTTTAGGGAACTTCGAGACATGTGTCAGAATAAAAACGAAATTAAACTTTAAAAAATAAATAATGCCTCTTAAAATGGACAATGAATAAGGTACATAGCATGAAAATACTCCTTTGTTATGACTTTACTGTCATGAAAAGGTTCAAATCAAAATTTCAAGAAGTATGTGTTTAAAACAGTTTTTCTCGATTATCTCAGAAGTTTAAACATTTGCAAATCTGCAGATACAACCTTCTAATTCTGCGACGTCGATATATAGATTATCCCATAGACTTACTTACCTCTTGTGAGACTCGCCAACCAATCAGAATCTGTTGCTGAGCATTGTACAGCTATCATATATACAGACTTATACACCAAGTGTATGTTTTAGTGTTTGTTGTTTTCATGCCACACAGCAATGGTCATGTTATATTACAGGTATATCTTCAGCAACCCATGCCTGTCATATGTTGTGACTGAACAGGATCAGTTGATCAGCTTTGTCATCTTGGTTGATACATGTCACTATATCCAACCTGAGTAAACAGATGCTCTTATTATCAGTCACTTGATCATCTTGTCCGCACTGACCCATGAAAATATCTGGGTTAGAATTGGTCTTCAGCAACCCATGCTTAAGGGGATTGGGTGGTCAGGCTCGCTGACTTGATTGACAGTCATTGTATCCCATCTGCCTTGATGATCACTCTATTGTTTGGTCCAGTCTTGATTATTTACAGGCCGCTGATATACTGCTGGAATATTGCTGAGTGTGTTTTTTAACAACAAACTAACCATCTTGTCCATATTCAAGTGCTGACAGACATCATACAGCCTGAATATTGCTGAACAAACAAACATACATCAGAACTTTAGACCACTATACCGCTACTGCACCAAATTCTAACATAACTCTTAGAGTTGAATCCATCAGGAATTCTGAAGGAGGTGAAAATTAATCCCTGTGCTCAGTCAACAAAGCTATCTTAGAGCAACAACAAACACAATTCACATACCAAACATAAGTTTATTACTGTTGTTGTCATAAAATTCACTGCAACTGAACCCCAAAATATCCTACTGAACTGAACTGAAATATCCCTACACTAACTGGTAAAGCTTGAAGTTCCTATCCAGGGCGATCTGCTCCTGCTACAAGTCTCCCATAAACATGACAAATACACCTGAAGCACACCCAGCAGCCACTTAGGACATAATGTCATGATTTCTACAAACACTGTATGATCCACTTGGCAATCACAAGTCTCATAAAGTCTACATAAATATCCAAGCACCGCACCTTGCCTGACCAACAGTTTAAACTCAAGTGCCATGCAAATATATTCCTTATGCAATACAGTGACCCCATACAACTGCCTGTTTGATCTACTCATTAGTTTGGCCGAAAAAATATACTAGGTTTCCTTCTTTCTGCACGAACTAAGACTGATTGTCAATATTTCAATTACATCTAAGACATAAAGCAAACAAAACTGACTCGTTAACATGATGTATTTGTGTGAACATTTAATCCAGTTCTAATTCTAGGTGAAACAGTGGGGTTTGCTGTTTGATCAGTACGGATGATAACGTCTTGTTTATTGCATACAACTACATATCGGAGTAGACTTATCAAGCCAAACGTGGAACTGGAGGAATCTAACAATGAAATGTTTGTCTATACAACAAGCTGTTGTTAGATGCTTCATTAATGACGCCTGTGCCAGATATTAATAGCTACGAGGGGCTGACATCAAAAACATGAGTGAGTGAGTGAGTGAGTGAGTGAGTGAGTGAGTGAGTGAGTGAGTGAGTTTTATGCAGCTTTATTCCAGCAATATCATGGCAGGGACACCAGAAATGGGCTTCACACATTGTACCCATGTGGAGAATCGAACCTAGGTCTAGAGTGTAATGAGCAAACACTTTAACCACCAGGCTACCCAACCACACCCTATAACATCACAATCATATGACATCACTACACTCAGAAACTGGTTCGATGTATATGTGTTTATATGTAACATACCGGCTTATAATGTTTACAAACTGAAAAGGTTGGCAGAGTCTCATGATGTCTTAAACACTAGATACACAAAACATCCATCAGGTATGCGAAGGAGGTTGTCTTAGGTTAATGTACAGAAGAGCTATGTTTATAATGAACTCAGAACTGACTGAATGTATCTCTGGTCCAAGATATTTGTTATGCATTTCAGTTGAAATGTCACTAATGAACTGAAAACAGTTGTCCCTTAGAGTCTGTTACAGTTGCAGTTCACAGTATTTGATATTCTACATTACTGTGTCTGAATCTTAGAAATAGTTTGAATGAAAGAGTAGAAGTTCAATAAAAAGGTTTATATCCCTTGTCCCTGTTCTCACAATATATGGCCTCTTTAAATATACTAGACAATATAATTGCTATTGACAGATACGATCTCTTGTATCTTCTAAAAGATTTATGTTATAGTTAATAGCACCATAGAATGCAATTCATGATTTGCATGAAACTGCATAGGGTTATGAAAATGCCTCACTTTGGAGCAGATGAATACAACCTTAGAAGATATTTTTAAGATTACTGTAAACATAATTTGACTGATTTTGTACACAGTTCTGCAAAAAAAACCGTTTACTTCGTTTATACTGTCACTTTTTTAATCCATTTTTTGATATTTTTGGCTGTTTTTACCTATTTCCAGCTTGCTGCAAAACTTAAACACTGGTTCAGAATTATACTATTACTATAACAATGCACTGGTTTACAAAGCATTGCAATTCACTATCATGGCTGACAAGGTCATTACTCCATATAAGGAAAACTTTCATTGGATTATCAGTTGTTTGGGAAACAGATTTTCTACAAACACCTTACAAGGAGCATTCTACTTGTCTTTTACAGCGTACAGTGTAAGATACTGAAGATAACACAAAAACAAACTACCTTCACATCAACAATCACTGATTAACAATGCCTCTTCCAAATGTGCATGCATGTTGCTATGACAACACATTACAGGTTTACAATCTCAAACCCGTTTACATTAATTATCTGTGTTGAATCTGGCAATTTGTACTTGAGAATATATTCCATATGCAATCTTCAGGTCCTTGCCCATGACCTCATCACAAAACACTAATTTTAAATTACTTACACACTAAATTTGGTTATAATCAATAAACACTAGTTCAACAGTAAAACGTAATGAACGAAAAAAAATGTGAAATGGAACAAAGAAGAGAGTGAGTGAGTGAGTTTACTTTAATGCTGCACTTGGCAATATTCCAGCTATATGGCGCCGGTCTGAAAAAATCAAGTCTGGGGATAAATGGTGAAATCAAGTACACATGAGGCACATGAAACTCCCTTGGAAACACGCTGCTATGTCTTCATCAGCATCTAGGTTTGACTTCCAATATGGCAGTCATGAAATCGTTATTGTTTAACGTTTAAAGCAGGACTCCAGCAACATTCCAGCAGAACAGAAAATCCAGTGATTGATATCATGAGCACTGGTCTACACAAATAGGATACAATGACATGCATTAACCAAGATAGCAAGCCTGACTACCCAGCCCTTTTAGTTCCCCCAAATGTTTACAATGATAATAACACATACACATATACGTCTTTTATTCTTTGAAAAGTGACATGACAACAACATCAGAATCTATGTCAAAACATCTCCTTTCACAAAATAAAAGAAGCTGTATATCCATAAAAAATGTCATCATCCTTCACCAACTCAAGTTCTAAAATGCCCATCAAAGAAGTATACATCTCATCATGTCAGTCACGATCTACTGAAAGCCCAATCTGACCACTTGAGCAAGCTAGCCCTGCTAGAAGCAAAGCAAACAAATAACCTAACCAGTTCAAATAACTGGTATCTACAAAACATGGCAACAGTAACAAATGACAACGTCAATAGATTTTTACCGAAAATGCCAAAAACACTCAGCGCTATTCTGTTAATTCATTTTGTGTCAATGCCATCAGAAAAGAACGACATTATTCATTGGCTGAAAGAATTCTGTAGACCAGTCACATTCAGTGTTAGATAAATGGGTTGGTTGATCTATGGAAGTTACCATGTGATTGATCATGAACTCTACAGACAGCATCTAGTTGAAACAATCGTAAATTACTTTCGAAATATTTCCCATATTTAATGACATGGTCAAATATATACCGTTGGAAAATGTATTGGTGCACAGGGCCAGCCATAAAATAAAGTTGTAAGCCCGCCATGTAACTAGCAAGCAGCGGGCCACCGCGCAGATGCTATTTCATACACTGGATTTGATGACCCACAGCAGCACAAGAACACAACTAGCAAATCAATTTTTCTATGAAACGTGTTACATAATCAATTCATATAAGTGTCTATTCTTACAGATCACCCACGTGTTGGTTTTTTTATAGTACATTTTTAACTTAGGCATTCAAGACAAGTTGTTATTGTTGTATTTACTTATCAAATACATATACCCAAATGATACACCATTACACCAATCGACCCTGTTTCTGGGTTGAGAACACAGACAGCTCTACATGAGGTGATGCACCTTCAACCCTAGTACTAGTACCCAAGATCAATACAACTGACACCCGACTTTATCTCCCTAAATATCTCCAATACCAATATAGGCTTCCAGTGATTACTGTCGGATCACATCATAGTGTACCGGTACATTAGCTGATCAATGTTTAGTGCAGATGACGTGATTGAAGGCTGGATCGTCTCCATGTCTGTGTTGCCAACATGGCAAGGATGAACTGCTTCTAAAATAATGCACTGTACATTTCAGAACATTCATACACATGTCAAAAGGGCATACAGTCCGTTTGGATAAAACTTCATACAGAAAAATCAAAACAAAATGCTCATAGTTTGTAAGTAACTTTCTTATTTTAGAGGCAAACATCATGGAACTGGTTTCCAGAATTCAGGTCTGATGTTTTCATCACATTCTGCACTGAAATGAATGTTTGGTCGTGAACTCATTTGGAGTTAGATTGTGATTCATCGGTATCGTTTTGCCCCAAACAGACTATTGTGGAATACGTATTACATACAGTCTGAAATGAATAGCAAGATTCAGATATGCAAAATAGGTAATTTGAATTGCATTAATTTGACATTTTAACCAATAATTGGTGACAAACATTTTGATTCACAATGTTACAACACTGATATGGAACTAACTATTCATTACTAAACACTGTGTAGCTCAAACTACTCTCATTTTCTCTCAGTCGACATTATTCCATATCATGATGATGAAAAATGAAAACCAACACCAGAATCCGTTCTTTAAAACAAACTGAACAACAAAAGTACCATCTCTTCACAAAATCAGGTAAACGAATGTTTTGTTATGTTCAAAGCTGCAATTATCAATATTCCAGTTACATGTCGGCATCCTTTAAGTAGCGAGTCTGGGCCAGACAACCCAAACAACAGCATGTTCACCAATTGGAATACATCTGTCAGTCAAGTCAGCAAAAGGAATGTAGATATTGCTGTTTGTGTGCAGTAATAGCAGAGTATTTATTCCATCAAATCTAAATTTACTCACAATTTTCATTACTTTTTTTTCATATTTGATGTACTTCTTTGTCACAAACAACATGTGTTGGACTAATAAATGCTATACATTGCACATGACACGGTTTGTATGACAGATAAAAGGTTAATAAATTTGATGAATAGAAAAACATTGTGAGGGATCATGATAACTACAATATATTTAGCTGTATAGTCTCTCTTCCTATACAAGTACTAAAACTCTACAATGGTACTGTGGCTGTAGCTCCACAATTACCTTCTCTAACACTAACCTGTGGCGATTCAGGCTAGAAATAGTCTTTGGCAAACCATGCCTGTCATAAGAGGCAACTAACATGATTGGATGGTCAGATTCACTGATGTGGTTGACACATGTCATCAGTGTGTCATCATATTCCAGTTGGTACTCATTCAGTGTATCACTGGATTATGTTCAGACTCAATTTACAGAACGCTGCCACATAGCTTGAATATTGCTGAGTGCTGAGTTAAACAACGAACAAGATCCTCTTATTCCATATCTACCCTTACATCTACCATGCTGACATCCAGTATGTACAATCAAACAACCACTACACAAAACATATCTGTATTTATTACTGTATACAACACCAATATACCTCCTAACAAACTCACTGGTATAAAGGTTGTAATATCCAGCATACAATCAACTGACAACTCACACAGGACTGATTGACAAAATAACTAGTTTGGGAGAACATGACCCACATCTAATCTGCGGATAATCTGTGGATCAGCACTATAATCTCTGATGTTTGTGTCTCCATACACCCAATCTTCTGTGATAGGCAAGCCTTGTGGTAATGACAGCCAAGAGATTGGAACAGAAGCCTTTATGAGACAGCAACATTCTGATATGAGTGAGTGAGTGAGTGAGTGAGTGAGTGAGTGAGTGAGTGAGTGAGTGAGTGAGTGAGTGAGTGAGTGAGTGAGTGAGTGAGTGAGTGAGTGAGTGAGTGAGTGAGTGAGATTAAATTTCAGCAATATGATGACAGACTACACATCGCAGCTTCACATATAAAACCAGCATACTGTATTTCCTCTTAAAAGTGCCCCCCACCCTCCTCCCCCCCCAGCACTTGTTTTTCAATCGGACCCCCAGACAAGGCACTTATTACTTATTAAAATGCTGGTACCCTGTATTTTTAAAAGATAGGAGGAGTACAAAGTCTATCTGTCCTTTAGTTCCATCAATTTGTCTCCAACAGTCAGTCAGTCAGTCAGTCAATCGATCAAAAGTCAACCTGTTCTGGAAAAAGAAAGTCATCATCAAAAGAAATTCATCATCATCATCATCATCTTGAGGTTTTAATACTTCATGGCACGTTCTATATGATACGTTAATACTAACTACTAGGATGATCCCTGTCAGACATAGATCATCAATTTAATTTCATGTGCATGTTCTCCATCTACCAGAAATAACATGTACCCATATGTGTTCGAAGAAGTCCCCACGGACTGTAACTTCATACACACATATACCATACTCCCAGGCGCACCCTGTGAGGTTAACATCTATTTTAACACATTGACTATTTTTAACACTATGACAATTTCTGCAGCTAAAAACATTACACAGAGCAATCAATGCAACACAACCTTGGAACATCTGTCATAACATAACCTCTTTGTGAACAAATTCTATTACAAATGTAAAAAGGCGACATTTTACACAGAATCATCCCAGACCAATCACAGTCAGTTCCTTGCAATATATCTAGTTGTGAAATGTCACAAAGATATCCAAAATGCAATCCAGTCAGTGCTTACGGTAGGCACAATGTATTTGTCCAGCAGTTTGATCATTATGATAAAATTCAGAAATCCTCAACAATAATTATTAATGCACCAAACTAACTGTTCAACAAATTGTTTTCAAACTGGTTAATTTCCCAGAGCATGCCATTTTGTGACTGTAAGCAATCAATACGACTGACAAAGGAGCACACTGTATTAGTTTCTTTTTAAAACTTGTTCCATTATACTTTTTTATAACAAGTTCAAGCTGTTACCTCGAGCTTTGTGCACAGTATATGAAGTTGAGTGAGGGAATCCTCTTTTACCTGATAGCGTACCATTCCACACTTCTAATTTTGATACATAAAACTATATCAAGTATTTGTGCACCCTCAATATCTCCAATGCCAATATGTTAAAGTCTTCAGGTGATCACAAGTGGATCAAATCACAGCGTACATTGGTTAATCAATGTTGTTGTACGAAGGACACAATCGAAGGTAGGATCATCTCCATGTCTCTGTTGCCAACACTCAGAAATATTTCAGCTATGTAGTGACTGTCTGAAATCAATCAAGTCTGGACCAGACAATCTAGTGATCAACAGCATGAGCATTAATCTATGCAACTGGGGTACAATGTCATGTGTCAACAATGGCAGCAATCTTGTTAATACTTTCTTACAAAAGGCATGGGTTACTGAAGATCTATTCCAACCCGGACCTTTAAGGGTCCAAAACTTTCAGAGCACCTACTCAAAGCTAATACAAAAAGTCAGCAACCATACCCTTTCAGCCACCAAGACTTCCAGAAAATGTTCAACAACTAATAGTCTAATTCATTTACTTTGTGTACCCCAAATGTGGTAGGCATACAAATGTTTCCTGTGTCTCATTGACAAAATATCCAGTAGGGGGAAAATCACTTATCTTACCTTCATGTAGTTTTTAAAATAAATTTTGATTGGTCATTGACACTTGAACAAGTTTAGGTGTCAACCCCTCCAAGGAGGATGGCAACTGGAAAATATATAACCCACTGCCATGGTAACTGCGAAACTTTCAACCGAGACACTGTATCGTTAACAACTCTTTGATGTCATAATATGACACATGCAGTGCCCAGAGTCTGAAAACCATTTGATTAGCTTATTTTTAGTTCACTTCTTGCACATCTATTTTACCAACCTTCACTGCTTTATTGAAACTATTTTTTTATAAACTGAATCATTTGCACACTCAACTTTCACATAATTAACCAATCTGTAGCAGTTTCATGCTTGCCAGAATATGTTTTATTTTTAAAAATCAAGTCAAGAGGCAGGCGCCATTTTGTTTACATGTCAAAAGCGGTCTTCAAAATAAAATAAAATGATATTTTGTACATTTAACAAGGCAGTACTGGCTCAGGTGAAACTGCTACAAACACAAATACTATATTACCTTCAAGGGAAGTTATATTTGACATGGTATTAAAATAAGAAACTCAAATGGAAGAAGGGAAAAGCATGCTTTTTCAAAAAGTCTGTTGCCAACAGTTCTAAAATCCTACGTAGTAGCAAAGTACTGCATTTGGAAAGTAACAGATATATACTACTGCAACCAAAGATCTCACACCTCAGTGCTCCCTAGTGAGTGTCTAACTGCGTCCCTGATTACACAGGCATGATGGGAATAATGGTGGAGTGAAGTCTGCATAACACACAGCAGATCAAAGAGTGCAGGTTATGACCTAAGTGGAACTAGTTGACATACACACTTGAAACTTGATCTTGTGTCACCGGTGCATTGCTGATAGCTCCTCAAACATACAGGTTCATGAAAACATGGTAAACAACTTGAAATATCATACAATTTGTACACAAAGACTTAATCCACATGCCATAAACATTACAACTTGTCTGCAGAAATGGAGTTCATGTTGACATGGTAGAAAGATTCACTTAGCAAGGTAAATTATAGGATTATTTTGATGACACTGAGTTATCATGTTTAATATAAGTATTTATTTTGACACTATTGCATATGTCTTTGTATGAGGAATGCTCTGGAGACACAAGCACTGGAGGACCTCGGTGTTTGGAACTTTGTCCTGCCATCTGATCTGCAGCAAGTGGCATAGCAAGCGCAGGTAGAACCCATCCAAGACTCAATGACTCAGAGGAGAGTCAAGAGGACATAAGCTTTGTAGACCCAGACCTTGGTTCTTATGCTCAACAGGTTGTTGTTCCACACTCGCTTCTTGAGCTTGGCCAGGGTTCTAGCAGCCTTGATGATCCTCGAACGTTAAGACTGTCCAGAACTTCCAACTTTGTGTCCCCGAAATGATGGAAGGTGGGGACTCGGCACCTTGGGCCAAAATGTTAGCATTCTTGAGGCTGATCGTCAGCCCAAACTCCTTGCCGGCATCGTACAGCTTGTCGATGAGGCACTGTAGACCTTCCTTGCTGTGAGATGTTAGAACAGCATAGTTTGCGAACAAGAGCTTGTGCATCAGGACCTTGTAGATCTCCACTGGCTTTGTCATGTTCACCCCACGGAGTCTCCTTGCCTGCATAGAGAAATGCTCTCAGGAGAACTACACAACGTCAACCAACCCCTGCTGCGCTTCAAAGACACCATCAAGTGCAGCTTCAGAGCATCCCATATCAATATAGCCAGTTGAGAAGATACTGCCGAGACATTGTCATTGCCAGAGCTACCACTGCCAAAGCTGATGCAAGAGTCCAGACCACAGCCATAAATGTGGAGAGAAAGCAGAGCACAGTCTCTGCATGCACCCCAACCAACTACATTTGTGTGTCCTGCAACAAGGACTGCCACTCCAGGATCACGTTCCACAGCCACACAAGATCCTGCCCTGAACCCCAAGTGCACTAACCATCACCTTTTGAGATGAGGATGCCACTGTCGATGAATGCATATGTGAACAATGAGACTATCTGAAGGACTTCATTTCCATGTCCAAACAATGTCATTGCTCCATCACTGTATCATGCCTACTTTGTCCACAGAAAAAGACTGGTACTCTATAATCATGTGGACAGTGTGTGATGATAGATACAGGTTTACCAATGTCTACATTTAAGACTCTTTACCAGAAAGATCAATGTCTGTTCGTCTTAACAGTGTTCATTCTCACTCTGATGACTAGATGTGTGGTTTTCCACAGGGATCGGTCCTTGGCCCTGTCCTTTTCTCCATTTACACACATCTGTCCGGAGACCTATTATGAAAACAGCTGTATATCAGTTTTAAACTCCTCAACATTAAGACTGCAATCCCCCAACTTGAACTGTACATCGATAGCATTCAATTGTGGACGACATTCTAACTTCTTAAACTGAACAATAACAAGCCTGAGTTCATAATTCTTGGAGCCCCTCATCAACTTGCAAATGTAGGAAGCATAACACTTTCCATGGGAACATCATCAAGACAGAAATTTTGGGACTGCGATGGACAGACAGTTGTCTAATTGAATGCACCAAAACAGCTAGATCAACACTGAATAGTGTTAAAAATGCATTCACAGCCACCAAATACCCTTGGGGGAAAAACATACCCCAGGGGAAAAACATACCCCCATAGGCAAGTAATTTGCCCTACCTCTAAAGCAAGGCAAATATATAAATCCATATACCCCCAGGGGTATATGCGTTTACAGAACATAAAATACGCTCACAGGAGCATGTAAGAAACTCTTACCTGAATCATCTAACAATATCTGTGTTAGAAATCAATGCCTCAAGCACCCCAGAGTTTGATAGTTTGAAAAATGCTCATGTAGTTATTCTTATAGTTATTGTAAGAATGTGACATGTGACCTGCCTATCTGCATGACCATGTCGCTGTTCCAGGAAGTAGCTCAACATCCTTGACATGTGAGGTGTTGTTGTGACTAGAAATGATGACAGCTCTTATAGACAACATACTTATTATCGAGTGATAAATATTATGACAATTAAAATCCCCAATGGTCAAAGAATTATAAAGCCTCATACCAAATTGGAAATAGATAGCACTTATAGTTTTAAAGTAAAGTTGCCAAAAACTGTCCTGAAACATTTTCTGCCAGACAATAGCTTTGACTGTTGATTTTCTCCCCCTCTCCTGTCTTTTGGTAAAAGAAGAAACGAGACTGGTCTGGCCAAACAATTTCAGTAAAACTTGCAACAGTTTCTTGACGACCTAAATATTCAGTCTTGGACAAATGTTAAACAGTACACAACATAAGACAGATTCAAAGGATGAGCTAATATATGATATTTTGAACAATCAGGTAGAGAACTAGCGTACTAGTGTTTGGTTTGGTTGTTGTTTAACACCACAGTCAGCAGTATTACAGTGATCTGTAAATAGTTGAGTCTGGACAATCCAGTGATCAGCATGAATCAACCGAGTCAGTGAGATTGACCAGTGACCATCCCATCACATTAGTCACCTTTAATGACAATAAATAATGATTCCTTCCATGACTGAAAATCATGGTAATTAATTAACATTTATGCTGAGTCAGAAATTAGATTGTTTCCTGTGGCATTTCATTGAAGTTGAATGGTATCCTGGAAGATACCAGAAAAAGAAAAAATGGTTGTCACAAGAAGTAAGCAATGTGTATATGTTTGTCAGTGGATTAATTTGTTTGAATTTAATGCTGAATGTCCAGCAGACGGAGGCAACTGATCGTTCTCAAGCCCACACAACACATCAAGTTGACGTGCCCAGGTAATTTTCCATACATGTATAACCCCACAGGCTGATTTCACTAAGTTCATGTCATGTCTCATTAAACTTGTAAAGCAGAAAACATGGCAGTTTCTAACAATCCAAGGCCTCTTCAAGGTTTTTCCAATGTAGTCATCCTTGACCTGTGTAATACAATTGTAGTCACAATGATTGGTTGGTTGGTTGGCTGGTTGGTTGGCTGGCTGGCTGGTTGGTTGGTTGGTTGGTTAAAGCCACTCTCAACAATATTCCTGATATATGGCAGTGTTCTGTGAGCAATCGTGTCTGAACCAGACATTCCAGTGATCAACAGCATGAGCATCAATCTATACAATTGGGATATAATGACATGTGTCAACCAAGTCAGGGAGCCTATCCACCCGATTGCCTCTTACTACAAGACCAATTGTAACACGGATATTCACCGGTAGCAGTCATGAATTTTCCCTCATCATGGCTTATTGAAAAGTAAATTCAGTTATATACATTGTATACAGTGGAAGCTGTCAAAACCAGCATCTGTCTAATCCAGCAAGTTGTTAACACCGGCATAAAATGCAAGTCCCTTCAGTGGCTTGTACATTTATCATCAGCTCTGCGATCTGGCACAATCTCTAAAACGGATTATTTCCTCAGTCAAAATGAGTGGTGGATTAGACAGCTTCCACTGTATTGGGTTCAATGTAAACAAACTGTTTAAAAATGTTTTCTTATGTTTATTCTAAAGAAGGAAAAATTATCAAGTTGAGGAATCCACTGCCTATGTCTGATAGTTTACAAATTTATTTAAGTCAAAGCTATATTTCTCCATCTCCTGCCAGACTCCTATATTCAACAGTGGATAATGGTTATAAAATTTAAACTTAATCAAGTTTTGCCAAACATCTTCCATCAGCACTTCTAAACTTGCTGAACAAGTAACATGTCACAGTCTGTTGCACCTGAAAAACCTTTAGGTGAGGAATGTTCATTACAGATGGCTGATTTTTATTTTAATTACATACAATACTGAGTTCACATGTGAAGTTTCACACATTCAATGGGTGTTATTACAGAATACAACAGGTACAACCTTTGAAAGCTTAGTCGTGTTTCAGAATGTTCACATGACACTAACCTCTTTAAATATGTGCTGTGAATATTATCAAGATTAAATATAATGAAATTGAACAAATGTACCTCATAAAATCAATGTTCACAACAAATCTGATTATCTTTTTCAGTTACTTGACCTGTAAAGTTTTACTTTGCACAGTCAATGTGAAAATAACCCAAATTCTATGTTCTCATTTTTCACCAATTTTTAAGCATTTTCCAAATCAAAAATAGCAATTAGTCTTGCTTTAATGGTCAAATTCATTGCAAAAACAAATTTGCAGATTCTGATACCGTTATATATGGACTTACAGAAACAAATGATAAAAAATGCCAATTCAACTTACAATGTTAAAAAACAATGTGATGAAAAAAAGCCCAGAAAATCACAGTTCAAACAATTCACTAATTCTAACCCAGCATTTGCCAAAACTGTGGTTTCACCAGTTGTGTAATCAGGTTTGCATGGCTTGACCCAGGAAGGTGACTCATACAAACACAGCAAGTGAAGCGTGAAAGGATTATCACTAAGGTCAAAGTTGTAGAACAGAGATGTTTCTTGTGATTACAAGCATCTTGGGTCTGCAGTAATAAATATACACTGGTCCCATAAATTCAGATTTGCAAACCAAGTCTTCAAGAAAGTGTAGCATTAGAAATACTAATTTCACTGCTAATAATTGCTCAGCTTGAAAACTGACATGTTTAAATACATGTCTATGCAAACGTAGAAAGATATGTTGATTGTGACAAGCTATCTCTGTCACTGACAAAACTTAATCTCTGTTTTACTGACACCTATGTATCTGCCTGTAAGTCTGCTACTGACAATATGCAAAACAAAACTTCAATCATTGACCACATGCAACTTGAAGTTAACACCTATCAGGTTATACTTACTATAAACAGAATACATCAATTTATGACTTGTGAACCTGGGTTCTGTCAATGTCACATTATGTAGCAGTGATACTTGTACACATGAGATGTTATTATATAGAGAATAAGCAATAGAGAAACAACAGAACTCTTCACCTTTGAAACATCACTAAAGACTCACCTTTTCCAGAGGGTCTTTTTGTCCTGACATCAGCACTTAGAGCATGCATTATGCATGGAAATATGTGCTTTATAAATGAACTATTATTATTTTATATATGTGGGTTGCAAACAAACGACATCTTTTTTTACCTGATGACAGATCGGACAACAACCGGTGCAAACTCAGATTGTATAGACATCTCTATATACATTATTTATGGATTTATGGATTCTTCTGCTGTATATGATGCAACATTCGGTATGGATTTTATACTGTTATCACTCTTGCTTGACAACAGTATATGAATCCATACCCAAACGCCACGTCATATACAATGAAAGAAGTTGTTATCCATAAGAAATCTTACTTTTTTTATTAATCACCATACTTCTGAAATGCCAGTCAAACAGATCATTCCTTATCATGCTTATACACACACAATGAGCTTTCTGCACATCGACAAATGAACCAGCCAATGAAAAGTCTTCAGTACACTTGAGTGCACAACCACCTGCTGTGACAGGGTTCGGTCTCAGGAGTGCTTCATTTCAAGGGAAGAAAACCCACGTACAAGATATTGCACTTTGGATTCAGGATTGTAGACTTATAATTTTGGATATTTGTCTTTTCACAAGCAACAATGTATAAAATAAGTCACGAATAAGTGATAATTGTTTTTTTATCATGTTTGGCTGTATGTGACCTTTAGAATATTTTGTGCTTACCAAATTATTTATACATTGTTTCATTTTACAATTTGCTTTGCTTATAAGACACGTACAGAGAACTGGAGCCTACAGTAAATTATTCAAATCATGTATTCAAAGGTAACATATGTTATACTTGGAATTATGTTTTCTCAGTTAAGTACATATTATGGTACTTTTGTTAGGTTGAGTAGGGTTTTCTAGGATATATATACTTCAGGGTCTGTACGACAGCCTAGAAATGCTCATGAAGCTGAGGACTTGGTTTGCAATTAACAGTTAGACCAATTGTCCAAATTAATTTCCCACTACATTTTTCAGTCTTCAAGTAGGTTCACAAACACTTCTTAGCGCTGTTTGAATGCATCCTATCTCTTCATCACGTCCAGTTGCAGGGTTTCAATTACACAAATTGTCAAAAGCACAGATGAAGAGCGATCATCGATACCAACATGTTTCCATGTAGTACTAAGTAGTGGGACGAAATTGTCAGAGTAACAGTTAAAGAGACATCAATGGTAGAAAATAACTTCACAAAAACTTGAAATAAAGAATAACATCACATAAACGTCCCCACTTACTTCGCCACAGTTGCTAAAAATCCTATTCTTTACCTTCTCAAATGGGTACAATGGTGATCGAAATTAGAACCATTACACAATATTGGTGTGTTGATAAATGACTTCTGGGTTAATAATTGCCCCACAAAGGGCTCATAAATTGGGTGGATATTTATATTTTGTCGTATCACTTACCAATCGTTAATGGCTATATTGTGACTGTAAGATGTTCATTGATGTTGCAATACGGAGAAAGGTATTCACGTGTGCTAAGCTCTTTGCACTATTCAGTGCTTCCTTTTACATTCAAAAGACATTAACACCATGCACAGAGCTTGAATGTTATCCTGATTATTACTAATATCAGCAATAGATTTGAAGTGAAAACGAATTCATAAATTAAACTTGTAAACAACATACTTAGGCCCTCTGTGTATACATTTTTTAAAAAAAATAAATCGGAAACTCTTATATGACAAAGTTTCTAACAATCATATTGCATTTTACTTTCATCAAAGTCGCTTTTGATTTTAAAGGTCACATTAGATCGTTTCTTTTATAAATGCATAAGATAAAAATTATTTACAATAAAGCTGATTCAGAAGTGTGCTTAAATATTTCGCTAATTTATCATATTGATATATTTACATTTTGCTGAAACTACAATCAAGTCTCTGTATTACATTTTAGAAATGCTATATGCATGTCCTGTGGGAAAATAAGTGCTTAAAGAATTTGTGCCCCTGAACATTTTAACTAAAATGATATGAAACCCATTACTTACCCACACTCCAAGAAAATGAAATGTTGCCTTCATAATGACATGCACAGACTGCCCTTGTAGCAATTGTTGTGCAATGAATTTTCTGTTATTCTTTTGTTACATGGATGTAATGTGTTACCTAATTGTCCCGAACAAGTATTACGTAACCTCATACCAAGCGAACGGGTGCAAAGGTACTTGTGAAAATCTGGGCACGACTCACACCCGGTTGGCATCATGTGACTTGTCTTTGAGGCTGTCAAAATATAATGATTTATGTTTAATCGCCATTCCAGCATAGCAGTATCAAATGTACGCTTTGAACCTATTTTCGGCTGGCAAATTGGAATCCGTTTTCATATTATTTACAAGTATGCTTTTTCTGCTAAACTATCATAGGTGGAGCCTTTTCAAGGGAGGTTACTCTAACAGTTGGTCATTTGTGGAAAACACCCTCGAAGTTTTTACGCAGAAGATACACAAGTCGACCCTTCTCGTGTGAGTAAATACTGTCGATTTATGAGTATCGTTTGTCTTTTTACCATTTTCACAGATTCATTGTTTCTTTAAATGAACTTAGATGGTGGTCATTAGTCATACAGGCAGCAGTGATTAGATCAGGTTGTCCTACATAGAAATAATTTCTGTCGCCCCAAGACATTGGCTTGTCATACAGTCAAACAAGACCTTTGCTCTTGCCTATGATATAGCCCGCATATTTGACCAATCGGAAAGATGACTACCAGGTTCTTCGTAGGTCAACAGCTCTCAAGACAGGAGGGGGCATTTATGTTTTGGTTTAGAGATAAAGTTATGATCATGCGGAACTAGGTGTCATTGGTGATGATAGCCGAGCACTGTTTCAAACAAAGAGAATTCACAGATGGACAGCAACCCCAAACAACAAAATATAACATATATACCATAAAAGAGTATGTCATTAGAGTCATTATGTAAAACTTCTGTGCTGTGGGGTTTTGAGGGACATTGCTTGTTCACTTCACAAAATATTACTCTACTGCTGTTATGGTACAGTGGGTAAGGGTATTCCAGATCACTGCCACGTACATTAACACTTTAGTATCAACTGTAAATCTCAATGGATTTCTTCACTCAGTCCACAGGAACCCGATGTCGCACTGTAGGTTAAACATAGACCATAGATATACACTCACGTCATATATATTAATAGAGTAAAGGAGCAGCAGCTGCCATATTGGATTGTCGTGTCGACATAGACTCGTTCCGATTTCAGGCTGAAATGTACGCTAAGAATTTAGTGACATTCGAAACTATGCACACGTACCTCTCAATTATACATGTCCCCACACATCCTGCCCGATTTCCACGACATAACACCCATTTTATTAACTTTAATATGTCCTCAAACTCGAAAATCAAACCAAAACACCTCTGGGGTGAACGTTATCCCGCACTCGCAGCCTCTCGAGCAATCTCATTGGTCCGCTGAACGTAAGTAATTTTTCCAGGACAAATTCATTAAACTCTGTGTTTACTCTTTAGCACTATTAGTCTTGCATTTTAGTTTGACAGGAAATAGTATGCATTTTCAGGTTTGTTGTTATTGTCTGTGAGAAAGGCCAGATTCAATTCACTACACCCCCTAATGGCTTTGTTGTGCTTAACTGATGCAGTTCAGATGCATAACTACTTTTTATGGTCAGTCATAAACAGTTGATTTCGAAGCTTTGCCTGAATTCCAGATCACTGAAAGGGTATTTGGTATTTATTTTGATAAGGCATCTAGCCTTCCAATGTGAAAGAAAGTTAGATTCCTTATGTTTGTGCCTAATAAGGTCTGATAACTTGTAACTCTAAGACACAAAAAATATACATCTTTAATGCATTATTTTGCATGAATAGCCAAGACGTTGCCATGTCAGCCATGAGTGTAATCATCAGGGTTAGCATGGGTAGGTGCTATTTTTAATTGATTTTGAACATCTACACTTGCTGATATCTTCTAATCCATTGGTATGACAGCATTTTATCTTATGCCACGTGTTTCAATATTACGGTTATTACAGTATCCTGTAAAACAATGATAAACGCTGTTTATGGGAAAAACAAACAAGTCTTGAAATCCTTAACGAACATTTATAACTGGAGTCCATAAGTGAAGCAAGATTCACAGATCATTAGATATCAACTTCTTTATTGTAAATAGCGTGACAATTTGGAGTGTATTCCTGCTCCTACATCAGGTGAGCATACACTCTGAAATGTTGTGTTATTCACAATGAATACATTGGTGTCTACAAATCATGCTTTTCTTAAAGAAGTGATAGATGAGGAATCTGCTTTTGCTATAAAATTTCACATGGCATCAGGACACCGGAACTGTGATGCATACTTTCTTTCTTGTTCACCTGTGTAACACAAGGTGTCTTCAATGCTCACCTGTGTAACACAAGGTGTCTTCAACTTCAAGGTTATCATTCTAAATCAACTCTCAATAGTCTCATGACAAATATATTCTACTCACAACCAGCATGTCCAGCATTTCTGTCCAGCATATAGATGAACCAGATTTGTAAGATGATAGTCATTCTTTCATAACCAGCAACATCTGTTAGCAGCACTGCATCAGTAATTGTCAACACGTCCTTTGTCATTATCACCAGCAACATCTGGTATCAGTAGTGCATAAGTACTTATCATCACCTCCCCTGTTACTATCACCAGCCACATCGGCACTACATCACTAATTGTCATCACATCATTTGTTATCATGGTTATTAACCACACCAGCAACATCTGTTATGAGTGCTGCACCAGCAATTGTCATCACATCCTTTGTCATCATGACCAGCAACATCTGTTATGTGCATCAGCCCCCCGCCTTGATATTGCTGGAAAATAGTTTATATCACTGATATTGATACTGCTGGCTGAAGCACCAGGCTAGATTGACATCCAGTGATCAAGGGAAAAATAAAGTGCCTTTGAGCAGCTGAGCAGTATACTGGTGGGGGGGTGGGGTAGGTAGGTAGGTAGATAGGTAAGTTCACTGCATCTGTAACAGTCTTCTCTGTGATTCTCACTGTTTTCACTGCATGTGTTCTTAGTGTCCTCTATTTGTTGTTTCAGTGCCTATGATGACCAAGAGTTCTGATGGCAGGAAGTAGAGTAGATATCAAAGTGGTTCTCTTGGGGAAGGCATACGCAGGGAAGACAAGTCTTGTTGAGCGCTACATCCATGACCGATTCAGTGGTGATGTGGTGCCATACCAGAATGTAATGGTTTGACGGTTTGCTGCACTCCTCCTTTGCCTGCGTCCTTATCAGAGGGCTCTCTCTTAAGCAAAATAAGTGTCAGAGATTTATCTCACCATAGTCAGGGGCAAACATTTGTCTCAAACATTCAACAAATGTCATTAAATTTCACAATTTGGAATCTTAAATATCTTATATTTTGTTTCATGAGCGGTAATGAGTGATATGTTTTAACCATTGCATCCAGTGCAGTGTTGAAATGCAGTGTAGTAATTCCTCTGAATTTGGAGCTTAAAAAAGTTACTAAAAAGTCCCAATATTGACCAAAATGGAAACAAAAATCGTTTTTGAATTTGCCTGAGAAGGGCGAATAGTTTAGAATGAGAGATAACCCTCTGTGATTGCCTGGCTTCCATACTATTGTATGTTTCAGTTCTTCGTCACTGTACTAACATGTTCATAATGTACCAACAACTGATTGTGTTGTATTGTTTAGTTCTGACATCACTGTGTTTGATTAAACAGAAATTCATTGACATTATTCTCCCATACTCCTGGGTCCACAAGGTGTTCATGACATTCTGACTTGTTGTTAGTCTATAGTTTACCACAGGTTTGCAAGGGCTGATCTGACCCTGTAATCTATATAAATAAGTGCATGTTGTACTACTAATGTACTCAGGGTTCACGATGGTTTTTCAGAGTAACAGGACATTGGGTCCTGTAAGTTTCAGATGTCTGTCTGACCCACGGAAAATTCACAGGACCCACAGAATTAAGTTAAACAAACATTTGAGATTTAACATTTCTTATAACTGGCATTCTACCATGACTTAAGAAAATATTGGATTCTGATTGGTTGTTCAGAAAAATCAGACGGTATTAATTCTGGATTGACGCTATCTGATTTTAGATCGTTTCACCACACATTAACAAGTCTTATTGTGAGAACTACTTCCATTTGACCACAATGGTGGCGGGTCATAACAACAACAAATAGATAGATTTTGACACTGACTTGGGACTTTCCACATATGCATTTCAAAATTCTTGGATTAAACATGTATCTGATTTCACAGTGCTTCACTACAACATGTATATACAACACTGTCGCACTACTTCAGCTTGACCACCAACATGCCTGATATCAACACAACAGACGTGCTGGAAATGCTGATAAAATACATTTATTCAAACTCAAAAAATGCAATTATATGATATTTCGTCCACAATTATATCATATTACCATCAATTATAAAAACACTCAATTACAATAGATTCTACATAGCCCCTAACATAAACAATATCTAACACATAAATCAGAATACCTTGCCAAAATACACCCCTATCTATACAAAATTGTGCATCAAAACGTTAGTAAACATTTACCTACCTGGAAAATGGTATATTTCTTTCCATTTAGAATGGGAAGTTTGCAAGATAACTGTCTGGCGAAACACCAAATTTATGTTACTCATACTCCATGATGTCACAATAATATATGTAAAATATTGAACCACCAGAGTTTTGCTCTGCCATCCTCCCTGCAAGGCGGTCACTGTTACGTTCGTACACTTTGAGAAAAGCTTGACCTCAATCCATCCCCAAATGATTGAAACAAATTTTCCAAGAATCCCTAGTTGGTCGCACGTATACACATTTTGACAAAACAGCACTGTGACTCTTTTGCCGCATGCCACATTGACGGGTTGGAGGCAAGTACATGAAAGCACAATCGACACTCGCCAAGCATAAAAATCAACAGTTTTTGATGAGTTACAGTTCAAGGTCTATAAGAAAAGGATCTATTCTTCAATTCGGGGGGGCTCTGATTCGACATCCAGTCGTGTATTTTCCACTTTCACATCAAATTTCAAACTTTGGCAAAATGTAAACACTGTCTCATCCGCCATTTGAACCTGTTGCGTAACTCTACTTCCACGAAAATAAGCAGGTCAGACGATTCCATTACTGTATAACCAAGGAGGAAGAGTATCAGAGCAAACAAAACAGTTGCATTGAATAAACAGTTATTTGTTTTCTTTAGACAGAATGTGTTTTATGTTGAAATGTTCAAAAAATAGGAAAGGCACCAACCACTCCCTTCACAGACGAATTTCACTTGCCTCTCATCCCTTGCCGGATCATGCAGTGTCTTCTGCACGAAGTTCAATTTTAGATGGGTCATGGTAGAATGGAGATAGACCTACTGTCTCTGATTTTCAAACACAGTAGGTCC
Source organism: Haliotis asinina (assembly GCF_037392515.1). NCBI lineage: Eukaryota > Metazoa > Mollusca > Gastropoda > Lepetellida > Haliotidae > Haliotis > Haliotis asinina. The sequence continues at coordinate 11,454,861 of NC_090294.1, read as the reverse complement.
ATCTCCTAATTGAAATTATTAACTTTATATGATAACAAACATAAGATATATAAACAGCAAACAAGTGCCACATGCCACAAATAACAACTTCACACAAAGACAATGTGAAATATTCAGTCAGACACTGGGGCTGGCGGATTGGTGACTTCTATCTGACCACTGGCGAATCTGCCAGATTTGTCAGAAGGTCAGACGCTATTCGTGAACACTGGTGTACTATAACATCTCCCAGCCACAAATAGTGTCTCACAATCCCCGAACCACATTATTTTTCCTACTGCCTAGCCTTCCCCGCCATTCTCTTCCCTAAATGAAGTAAGTCTTGATCCCACGTAGTTTCTGAATTTCCCATCTGCCTTTTCAATTTAAATGTGTTTATTTGCTACCATCAGAATGATATCTATTCACATGATTCAGAGACTAGACATAAGTCTAAGCTACAAGCAAAGACTTTCCGTGCCAACATTAGTCTGTAGGAAAACAGGAAACCACAGGAAACTATTGAAATCCAAAGAAAGAAGTGAGCCATCAACCATATAAACTGAATCTCAGGCATAGACCTCCTCCACTGAGCTGTAGTCATACCATCCGCCACAAATAAACATTGTCATTGTATGTTTGTTGTTGTTGTTGTTGTAATAACCTGCTATTTTTGTTATGACAGCTAGCTTTGTCACTGTGCTGCATAAGCTTATGTCTCATTAATTCATTGGCTTTGTCACTTCATGTCTTGATAGTTGTTGTCATTTATCGCCATCTTTGTACATAAGAATGAATAATTGTAGCAAGTGTTGACAAGTCATTGTGTAAATTTATTAACTGTGTGTGAATCCTCAGTGAAAAAGAGGCAAGAAGTGGTTCTAAAGTATCGTTCCAGAGGTTACAAGGAATTGTTGTCAAATAGCGAAGGTCATCAAGTGGTCAGACTCGCTGACTTGGTTTACACATGATCATATCCCTTTGGCATAGTTTAATGCTCATGATGTTGATCACTGGATTGTCTGGTGAAGAATATTATTCACAACCGTCGCTATATCGATGGAATATTGCTGTGTGTGGCGTAAAACAACAAACAAAAATTTTGGGTATTATGCATACTGTTGATATATTGTTTGTCTATACAAATTCTCTATACTGTCTCAGTTCTTGCCTGATGAAGGAACCAGAAGTAGCTCGGCAACATCATTACAAAGAATAGATGAATTTGTTTTAATAGGAATCAGTCCAGTATTCATGCCACTGGTATGTTGAAATGTTTCCTGTATACTTAGCCATATCTACTGTTTTGTTTCTCCAGACAATCGGGGCAGCTTTTGGTGCGAAGAAGATTGATGTTGATGGACAGACCCTGGTGATGGGAATATGGGTTAGTGGGATAGAATCCTGCACATGCTACATGTGTGTTGTCTGTTTATATACCTCATGTTTATGATCAGTTACTATGTAATCCTGTATCTTTTCACACATGGGACTGGGAGGGCTGGGGGAATGATTAATGTGTTCACTCATCAGGTGAACCCAGGCTCGATTCCCCACATGGGTACAATGAGTGAAGGCCATTTTTGTTGTCCCCTGGCATGATATTGATGGAATGTTGCTAAAAGTAATCTCACTTACTCACTCGCTCACACACACATGGAACATTTCATACAGCTATACAAAGCTTTGGTGGCAGAATGTACATGGTTTCTATACTTAACTTTTGTTCTAGTCTTTTTTATCCCCTACCATGCGTGAAGCATGAAGCAGTGGATATTATATGAGGCTCCGTCTGTCCATGCATGCATCCATACATACATACATACATACATACATACATACATACATACATACATACATACATACATACATACATACATACATACATACATACATACATACATACATACAGGCACATACATACAGGCACATACATACAGGCACATACACACATACATACATACATACATACATACATACATACATACATACATACATACATACATACATACATACATACATACATACATACATACATCTTTGCCTCTTTCCATATTTGGTAGATAGGTTCATCGCAACATGAGAAAGTGCTGGTCAGATTTGGTGACCTTGACCTTCATTTCAGGGTCACAAGGGGACTTTAACATTTTGCCCTTGTCAGCAAGATATCTCAAAAACCGGTTGTTGGATTTTTTTCATATTTGACACAAAGTTTTATCTAGGGATGGCATAGGGTGCAGTTGATTTTAGTGACCTTCACATCGTTTTCAAGGTCACAACAACACTTGTGTAGCTTGTCAGTGAGATATGTCAAGAACTGGTCACTGTATTTTCTTCATACTTGACACCAAGCGTCATCTACAGATTGTGTAGGGCCCAGTCAGTTTGGGTGACAGTGATGTCTTTTTCAAGGTCACTCTGACACTTTGAAAGTTTCAGCTCAAAGTTTGATTTGATAATTTGTGACAGGGAATTATGTCACTTCAGTGACAATGCTTGTTCAAACTGATGTTGATACTCTCAAAACAATACAAAAATGCTTTCAAAACATGAACTTAAATTTATGTTTAGAAGTATTTATGTCACATGAAAAATATAGTGAGTGAGTTTAGTTTTACGTCGCTTTTTAGCAATATTCCAGCAATACCACGTTGGCGGACACCAGAAAATGGGCTTCACACATTCAAACCCGGGTCTTCGGTGTGACGAGCGAACTAGGCTACTCCACCGCCCCTGAAAAATATATGGATTCAGTTGTGTTAAGGAAAATGATGAGCAATGTATCAGGAATAGAATGGGGCAATATTAATCATTCTGGAGGAAAGTAGTATCGCTATATCCAAAAGTAGCACTACTATTGAAGACATCTGACTTCGGAGCTCATTTGATTTTAAAGTCAGTGTCATTGCACATTCCGATTCAGTATGGTATTCAAGATCTGAGTGTTGGTGAGTAAAGATTGACTGATGGTTTTGCAGGACACAGCAGGAAGTGAAAGGTACGAGGCTATGAGCAGGATCTACTACCGTGGTGCCAGGGCAGCCATCTTGTGTTTTGACATGACAGACAAATCCAGCTTTGACCGTGCTCGGTTCTGGATAGGAGAACTCAGGACACATGAGGAGGTGTGTTGAACTTTATGTTGAGAAATTCACTCAATACTGATTTAATGTTTAGTAGGAAAGCTGTTACAGTCTTCACAATTGGTTTGTGTTGATATTCATAATTTCATAAATATCTGATGAATTTGGAAATGTGTATGTTATGAATTTTTTGCTTTCATTTGCTGTGGTTTTAGCAGCGGATATCTGAGTAGGTTTATTTCAAACAGTGGTAGGACATTAACATTTTAAGGACCCGTGGATATGAGAGATATTTAGCTTGTTGTTAAAAGCGAGACCTACAGAACTTGTTTTGATTTCTGCAGAGCTGTAAGATCTACCTGTGTGGAACGAAGAAGGACTTGGTGACCAACGATCCAGAGACAAGGCGGGTAAACCAGAGAGCAGCAAAGGCATTGGCTGATGGTACGACTCTTGGATACATCCATATACATATGTCATGATATATCACCTTATCTCTTGCTAAACAGTGTTAAATCTTGCTCCCTCACTCTGTATTGAAGTGATGCTAAAGAGTGTAATTCAATACTATTCCTATTTGTAATATATATTACATTTGAGATTACACTTTATCAGGAAAGTACAGTATCTTGTGCTTCAGGTACATTGAGTCCCTCCAGGATTCGAAGCCCCCTCAGAATCAGGTACCTAAGTGTCATCCCACAACAACATCAGCTGTTTTAGCTGTACAAGAGTACCAGAATCAGTAATTTACTGAGAAAGTGTAATTGCAAATATATGTTTAGGATATGTTATTTTTGACTACTTTCTAATTGGCACTGAGTATTCATACTATTCCTGTTGGCGTTAGTTCCCCTCACTCACTGCCTATTGTTTTCACAGATTGCATGTCTGATGTATACGAGACTTCCAGCAAGACAGGGGAAAACATCAGTAAGTTTGTCAAGCATTCTGTTTGATTGGCATATTAGAAGTTAATAAAGACAAAGAAAAGCATTCTACATTATTGATGCCAACTTAACTGTATTCTGATGTGACATTTCGGTGTAGGTCACATCATTATATAAATATCACCACATCATAATATAATGAACAAGTTGTCATCCATACAGTATCATACCTTTATCACATGTCAAGTGTTGCTGTACACTGTACTAGGTACAGTCAAACCCTGTTTACTCGGACCCCGCCAGAGCTCCAGATAATTTTTCAAGCAATTGGGCATTTACTCTCATGTCTGTTTATGTATGAGTAATTGCATTTTTTGAGGAGTAACTAGCATTTTGTATACTCCCACTACTTAAAAAGAATTGAGTACTTTTGCACGGAGAGTCTTTTCCTCATTGGGTAATTAGCACTTCTAAATATGTAAATATAAATGCTTCACAACAGATCTAAGTTTTTATATTCCCAAATAGTTGACAGCCATTTGTGAACAGGTAAGATGGAAGTCATGTGACTACTACAGTCACCTCCAGACAGTGGTTTCGGCTATAATAGTATGAATGAAGGAATGGATGAATGAATGAATCAGATATAGCAAGGCTTTGAGGTTCCAGGAGCTGATGCCTTTTGCTGTAATGTCAATAAATACAGGCCAGTCATTCAGTGACATGTTCACAATGAGTGGTGCGATTCCACCTAAAAGTGTGTATATATAGGCATGACGTAACATTTGCTAATGCTGGTATAGTGTTTGGACTCCGCTACAAATTATCATACACAAGCCAATTTAATTCATTGAGTAAAGTATGCAAGGTATTATATATAGACCCATTGGGTTTTAAGTAATTCTTAAGCGTTTTTTGTACTCCCAGATTTGTAATTAATTGAGTAAATGTGATTTTTATTGAGTAAAATATGCAAATACATGCCTTATCTGGAGCTGTGCCCCGTCTACCTGGAAACCCTGTCTTCTGGATGATTTTTATGTGAAACAAAACTTACGTTGAGTAACTATACTCACTTAACAGTTAATTGGACCACACATTTCCAGACCCAGACGGCAAATTTTAAAACCATTCCCATAGATTTTTTTAAAAAAAATATCCTGTGTCCAGACAGGAAGATCTGTGTACATGTGCATATGTATGTGTCACGTCAGACACGTCTGTTTCCTTATGACTAAGTGTATTCATTCATAATCACTCGGAAGGCATTTGATGTGAATTGATCAATTACCCATCAAAAGACTAGGGATGCATGTAACTTAGGTTGTTAATTAGGATTTGACAGGTGTGAGAACATCTCATCACTAACGAAAACACCTGCTAAGTAGTGAACTATACTGTAATTGTACTGTATATAACACTTATAAATCGACTCATACTGTCTGTCATGATGCAAGTTAAAAATAGCCTGCAACATGATCTACATCATGTGATCCTATCCGGACGTGTACTTTTTGCTGACAGCATAAGTTTGATGTGACACCATATGTTTTCAGGGCAAGAAATGTGTCTGTGAAATTGAAAAAAGAATATGCAATTGGCAAAATAGTGTCTTTTTGTTGTGGATTTACGTTTAACTTACCACCAGAAGCATCACACCCCACATGATAACATCTGAGACGACCTGACAACTTGTAACCTGCGTTCCACCTTCCGTGTATTATCGGGACACTTATATGTTATGACATTTTGCTTGTTTTGTGTGAAACCAAAATGTCCGGATAAACGGGATTCAATTGCACATACAATTTATGGGGTGGTGGGGTAGCATAAAAATGGTGAAAGCATTCATTCGTCATGCCAAAGACAAGGGTTCGATTCACACATGGGTACAATATGTGAAGCCCATTTCTGTTGTTCACCCTCTGTGATATTGCTGTAACATTGCTGAGCATGATGTAAAACTAAGGTCACTTACTCACATACATTTTACTGTTTGTTGTTGCATTGGTCACACAAGGCTGTCAATTACACTGTACACTGACATGTTTACATACACTTTCACACTGATAGATTTACTACCATCTTATGGCACAGAGTGATATTGCATCACTTTAACTGTAAAACAGTTTCTCAAATTAATTATCTCAAATAGTTATATATGAATCCAGAATAGATAGGAGTAATATCTTGGTGTTGATTTTAAATCCTATTCACTTATGTTTTTTGTCAAATGTGATTTCACAGTGTCTGACAAGTTCCCTTTCCCCCCTTTTTCCAGAAGAATTGTTTGAACAGATAGCCAAAGAGTACCTGGCATCTGTTAAACCAGAAACACCAGAGAGTAAGTATGTAGAAAAATGTAGAACCAGCTATGTAAGGCTAAAAAAATTAGTGAAATGTTTCTTGGTCATGGGTGCGTCACTTTTATTTGTGCATGTAACAGTTTTTTATGGCCATTTAAATAAAAATACATTTGACTTGTCTGCGTCCCGATTATCCATTTGTCTACTATAACAATGAGTGTCTTGTAGGAACGAGTGTGAAGGAATCTACAACTCAATAACACGTGTAAAACTTCCCAAGCTGTATTTCTGAGAGAACAAAATAAAAATGTGTTCCTTCCTTGTCACTTTTTTCCTATAAAAAATTAAAAAGGAAAGTCCTACCGCACTCGTCACTTTTGAAATAAATGCGACCGAGAAACAAATAATTATTTTGATGCAGCCTAATTACTGCTGTTATGATGACTGACACCATTAGAATACATCCAGAGAGCAGAGCTGGTCATAAGTTTTCACTATTCCCAAATATCACGGGAAACCAAGAAACAGATGCTTTTACTGTTTAGTCAGTTGTAAATAATTCACTGAATGGAATGTCATTGTCCGTGACCATGCATTGATGACTGGTCAGTGTTGTGTCTTTGGATCATAGACATGTTAGCACACTTTCAGCAGCTATTGGCATCAGGTCACGGACAAGGTGGTTCCATGTTGTGAGCAAAAAGGGTTTTAATCTGTACATTCAGCTCCATCTTATAACGCATCTGGCTATGATTTACCTAGCTACAAACTTCAGCTGACAACATTGTTACCATCAGGAAAACTTTCTCCTTTGCGAAGCATGTGTAGATGTTTTCATTCAACACAACCTAACTCCTTGTATAATATTTTTTCAGAGGAAAAAGATTCTTTTGTATTACGTGAATTCCGCAAGTCTGGATGTATTTGCAAAGGCAGCTGACCTATCCCATGATTTCATGATGACGTGAAGGACGCTTTCATGCACCAAGGTCAAGTTCAACACTGTTGTCGTGGGGATGGTAGACTCGACTGACATGGGGACAGGCAAGAGAAGGAAGGACCATTCATTCTGGATTATCTCTGGAAAAGCATTTTACAATTTAATCAATATCTGATATTGCCAAATCTCTGCTTGCAGCCATCTTTAATGACTTGAATGGTACATTGGTACCATCATAATCCCACTTTTCAGAAAATGGGATTTTTTAAAAGCTTGTTTGTTGTGTTTGTGGAGGAACTGTTGTCATTTGAAACACATTGCAGGATACTAAAGCATGTGTATGATCTTGTGCTCATTTGGGTTATTGTTTGCCTGTCTGCATGTGGGGTGGTGTTGTGGATGAAGTGCTTGTCACATTAAATACCCAGGTTCAAATACAAACATGGGTAATGGTAAGTGGTGGGTAATGTTTTTGCCGTTAGCAATATTTATGAGCTCTTTTATGAATTTCAAATTTATCAACATACAATGGAATCATATTTTTTAGTAGCTTTTTAAACAGTTGATGCTTGCAGACCGGCAGACAAACTTGATTTCTGTTTCCAAAGAGGATCGGGCCGACTAATATGATTTTTTTTTGTTTCACTGGGTCAATTTGAGGTTAATTTTCTGTTTTTGCAAACTGGCATATTTTTTTATGTATTCATTTCAGCATGGTAAACCCCCCCAAAAATTGCTCTTTCCTGGTCTTTGATCTAAAATATATTCAAATTTACCTTATAACCTTTATTTGCTCTGTAACATTATGTGATTTTATTCCTGAAACCCATGCTTGTTGTAAGAGGTGACCAGTAAGTCGAGAGGTCAGACTCGCTTCCTTGGTTAAAGCATGTCCTCAAGTCCCCATATTGTCCATGCTAATAATGACAGTCACTGGATTGTCTGGTCCATGATAATTATATTGCATAATCTTGCAGTGTCTGGTACTGAACAACAAACACAAACAAAACAAATAGAATGTATGCTGGCGATATTATATTAGATTGTAATTTGTTATTTTCTTACTCTTTAAGCATATGTGTTTTGTAGTGAAACTCCTTTCAAGGAATCTTTCCAGTACAACAGAGATGTTACATGTTTAGTGCCACAACTTTGGTACGGTTATTTGTTTTTTGTGAGTAATTGATATTTCTCTGAAGGAGTACAATTTTTTAGTGTCATGCTCAGAAAAGATTTTCATTTACAGTTTGTTTTATCTCTCAGTAAGTATAAGTTTTGATACTAACCCTGTTGTTACATAATCTTGCTCCTGACATTGAAGCATGTTCTCATTGGTCGATTGTACAGCAGTTACAGACAATGTGATTGGTTGAATGAAAGTGTCACTCCATGTTTTCCAAAGTACACTGGAACGACACATTTCTCGACCCCAGATACAAGGAAACCTCACTCCAGACAATAGTTATGTGAAACAAATTATGTGCTTCATTAAATGTTTCATTTTCCCCAGCTTATGGATCCAAACATTGAATGTAAATTACACACTAGTGAATTACAGACACACTGTTGTGTCCCAATTACAGCAACAAAACCATGCAGACATCTGGCATTCAACATCAAATCTGCATACATATGTATATTCTGTGATAGCTTTTTGAGTTTATTGTCTTATTCCAAGTATTGAGATATGTTGAAATGGTTTATTATTTTGAGGGGACATAAATTGTCCAGATAAGTAAGATTATTGTCAAACATACAGGGTTGTCTTGTACCTCAAACATGTAATGAGTACTTTTGTCTGTGATCACCATGGTTACTCACATTTTTACTCTAATGACAGTCTTGCATTTTTTTTACCCAGGTAGAACAAATTCAAGGTATTGGTACATTCACAGTGAATGAGTGGAGCAACTGATACGATGGATTCTGGACAAACATCAGAATCAGTGTTAAAGCAGCATTAACTCTGTACTAACTTTCACTCACTGAGAATGAGAAAGAGATAGAGGCACTTTTATGAATGTGAATATTAAGTTCAATGTAATCGTGATATTGATGGAGCAGTGGTAGCCTAATGATCAAAGCGTCCACTCATCACGCTGAAGATCCAGGTTTGATTCCCCTTGTGGGTAAATTGTGTGATGTCCATTTCTGGTGTCCCGAATCATGTTATTGCTGGAACATTGCTAAAAGCAGCTTAAAACCATAATCACTCACTCACTGTGATGTTGACAGTAATATTCTCAAATAGTGTTTGGCAATGCAGAGTAGTTTCCCTTTAATTCAAGAGTACTTCATATGACCTGACTTTGCCCCACCACACACAGACAGTTACTTTGGTTTACTAGCCAGGGCCCCCTTTCACAAAACTCTCATAAGCTTAAGGTCTCTTAACTTCAAACGAGTAGCATTCCTACTTCCTGTGTTACAGTATAGGAGGTACAAATTCTACGAGAAAAGTTGAGAACTTTTTGAAACAGGGCCATGGTCAGTTTGTCTGGATTCTGGGCTGGTAATATTTGGGGCTTTGTATGATGTGTACTTTCCTGTTCCTGTCTCTACTTTGTCATGGCTGTTGGTGGACAGTGATGTAGCCGCGTGGTTAAAGCATTTGTTTGTCACACCGAAGACCCAGGTTCGATTTCCCACATGGTTTCAATGTGTGAAGCCCATTTCTTGTGTTCCCTGAGATGATATTGCTGGAATGTTGCTAAAAGTGGCGTAAAACTGAAGAGGCTCACTGTTCATGACTTTTGTGATGAGGTTAATGTTAACAAGCAACATCACTGCCACATTTCTCAAATTAAGGCTTTTTTTTTTTTTCATTATCAGGGGTGGCAACAGGAAAATCGGTTTTCAGCTGAAAAATTAATAGTGTGTCATTGAATAGAGTTCAGATGACAAAACTGATCAGTTTGAAATTAAATCAGCGGAAATCCACAGTTCAACAGAAAATTGTCATCCCTGCATTATATGTACTGAAAAACTAAACACTGAATCCAACCCATCACACTCACAGTGTTTTATGTATGCATGAAGTTTGCAGTTTATTTGGTGCTGATCAATCATGGCTTGTCATAGCTGAAATGTAGATTTCATTGTCTGCTTTACTGTTATCTTTCTGATCTACATATGTATGTCAACAGACTATTTACTCAAGGAAGTGTGAAGATATGTCCATATTATTTTATGTCAAGACAAAAGTCTCTCTTCTTAAAATCAGACATAAGTTGAAAGCACTAGGGTCTGATTTTAATGAGATTGATCTTGAGGTAAATTTCTTGAGAATATATTTCTTATTCATGTTATACATGTATATATATTGTTTTGTTAATATTTCTGTACATTATGATGAAGCATCCCAGTGATTTTTAGGGCTGCAACGATTCGCCCAGACCTTGATTGGATCCAGTTTTCGATATTGGTCCCTTGATGCGATTCTTCATACATGTGAAAACATCAGATTTCATTTAACTCTTAGAGTCAACTATTTCAGGGTGAGGTCCATTGTCAACTAGGCGATACATCTTCTAACAACAATTTTCATTGGATAATTAGGCCAGCATCAAACTATCATGTTTCACCATATTGCAGCGCTAGGAACTGCTCATTTTAGAGTCAAAATTACATTCTGACTGTGTGGAAATAATTTAAATGCGTATTCAAATATTGAATCGAAGTAGTGATAATGGCTCTCGAAAATCAAAACTAGGTTGTCCAATTCGCTTTTCAATGAATGAAACCGAATTGCTGCAGCCCTAGTGATTTTAAGATGTCAGGGTGATACTGTCTTGTTCAAACAAATGAAACGCTGAAATGGATGTCTCGTTACACTCAGTAATGTTAGAACTGACCATCAGTGTGATGCCTGTGAAGTACAGGACAGGTTGGGCTGATCAGCAATTTTATGGTATACTCAGGATGAGAATTAACTGATTATAATGGTCATACTGACTTATCAGAACAATAACTTGATGTGGACAAGTCCGTTTGAGACATTAAAATGTTGACACAGTTCACTATTTGTTACAAAGGAGGCATGCAAAACAAGGGACAGAGAGGTGTGCGAGAAAGGATAGAGACAGCCCACCACAGGTTAATGAATCAATGACTTTGTTGGCACTTGTGCACGTGCTTCTCAAACACCTCCCTTATAACAAATAGTGAACTATGTCAGTACTCTAATGATAGTTTGTTAAACTTCTGTATTTTTAGGACATAAATCTTGCTAAAATCTCACTGAGTTGGTATGATATTTTGATTATGATCAATGTTTCTTTGATTGCAATTCATCAGTCAACGGACTGTATATAACATGTGTATCTATTTTTCTCAAAAAAAGACCACTTGTGAAGACTTGCATAGTCAAACATGGCATTGTCAGTCACTTGATTGTCTGGTTCACATTCAATTTATTTAGATTGCCGAGTACAGTGTTAGAACTCAACTTCTCCAACTCAGTTTTGTTTCAATACAGTTTTTGTAAAATGACCTTTAGCAGTGACCTTTTCATTTGATAAGCTCATAATAAAGAGTAAATTCTTGTAACTGCGACAGCACAATGATGATGTTATCATTATGCCTGAACAGGTTTTTTTAGGGAAAACATGAAGCACCACATTCTGTTTTTCACTGAATTTATGACAACCCATCTTTTTCACTAGTACTTACATAAGGACTCACAACTGTCGAGGGAACTTGAAATAAATGTTTTTTTAACTTATCTTATTATAATTCATTAAAATATCATTTTAGAAAATCACCTACTATGGAGTATAGTTTCAGCAGGTGCAGTAGATCTAGAGTGAAAAAAACATTGAGTCAGGTACTAATATTTTATTGTGTTGTAAATAAGAACATGATCAGTTATTCTTGTTTGGTAGTGTATTTTGAAACAGGAACAGCTCACTTTCCATTAGATGGGGCATCTTCACCCAGAACACTCATGGTTCCATGTCTACCAGTACTTAAGATTGTGTTAACCACCAGATTTATATTTTCATTCCACATTAGAAATGTAATGGCACTATTGTGAAACATTCAAATACACATGGAAAAGGTTCAACACCACTCCCTGCTTATCTAGTACAAAATGTGATCAGGAGCAATTTCGGTTTCTGAAGTTCAATACAATCATGTCATTGTGTTTTAAAGAGAAATTATACACCAAGAAACTTTTTAAATTAATATATATGAAAAATATACCACTGAACTTTCAGATCAGAACTAGGATAAGTAACAATAGGTCATCTTCTATGACACAGTCTCCAAACACCAAGTGATTGCTTGCAGCGCTTTACCTTTTTTTACCTTGTATATACCTCAAATTCATACAGATCAGTTTTCTGAGTCATGGAGTAGTATGTGCAAGAGTTCACGATGCTGAACTTTTTTCAAGTGTATGCATGTAGTCATTCATGAACTACGTCATTTGATGCCAAGTTTATTTAGTTTGTATGTGAAGTTTGTGAGGCAACAAACCTATGAACATCAGCTGATACTGTGATATGGTCTTATCAGGTTTCAACTGTTTCTGTTGTTGACAATGTTCTTGCTTTTCTTCTGTGAAATGTTTCTTATTGACAGCTGTATGTGTATATCAAAACATGTTGTCTTGTCTCACAATAAAGTCTGTTTTAATAACAGTCGTGTCATCAGATTCCTTGACCAGGAACATGGTACCATGTGCTTCCTTGACCACTTTGGCTGTTTTTACTGAATTCAGGTCTGACAGATCCTCTCAGGTCACTTGGTGTAATTTTACATTTAAGTGGAACAATTTGTGAGTCAAAAATATATAGTTTCAAAGAGTATTTACCAATTTTGAGAAACATTGCTACAAGTAGTATATTGCCTCTTACCTGAGGCACTGTTACAAGGTGAGACTTGCTAAGTTGTTGAATGTGTCATTGTACTGCATTATTCAGACTGTTGGTGGAATATTGCTGATTGCACACAAAGTGTTTTGGATCACCAGTAAAGATAGATATTTGTTTGTTGCTGTCATCTAGCTGCTCAGTTCCAGCCAACACAAACAAACATTGCATTTCATCATTCTAGAGAAAGTACTTGTGGTACTAGCATTTCCTAAGCACTCTAGTAGCACTCACATTCTGAGCAGAGATAAAATTATTGAGTGTTAAGTACATATCCTTCGTATTTCAACTGTTGCTTACGAAGAAAGAATTTTAAAAACAACATTAATTTGGATGGCTCTATTTCCAACTTTTCGAATGTTCACTCACACAACCTTATCCATGGTTTTGACAAACAATGTCCTGAAATGTGATCACAAAACACAAGGAGTAACTTTTACCATGTTTATTGCCACAGCAGTACAGGGTTACTACAAGCTGTTCATAACAAAAAGATGAGTGGACAGACACTAGCATCTTCGGTGTCATCAGCATCTGCGACCGTGGCAGAGGAAACGGTCTTGGAACAGTCACTAAGAAGCAATGTGTTGCAACAGGTGAACTACACAATAAGTATTGGTTATTATTGTTGAGAAACAACTAGAATTGTAAAAAGCAAGTAATTCTACTTGAACACATTATCCACTGGTAAACTTCACAACCACTTAGTGTCAGCAAATAAAATACTTAAAAATTGTTCCTAAAACAGTTTTCATGTAAAAATTGCACCATCTAAAGTCAACAAAGCATTCTGATAAGCGTACGAACAGTCGCTTAAATACCAGGGAAGGGCACAGGTAGTATATATTCATGACATAGTAACAGTTCACATAAATTAATCAAAGTTTGCTTGTATTTTTCATGTGAAGACTAACAATATATTTCAGCTCGTGCCTTCTCAGCAAGCTTTGTGACTTCCCTTTACTCAGCAACCTGTATGGCCTCTGTTTGCATCTTGTCATGACCTGACACCTATGGCAAGATGGTCGGGAATGTTTCCCTATCATGACCAGTTCACAGCTGTGTAGGAAATGATAGAAAAGTATTTCAAATTGTAAACAGAAAGCCATCAGTGACTACCTGTAAAGGGGGAGAACTCTTTATTTAAGACAGGAAGTGGTTTACAACCGTCTACTTCCATCGCTGCTACATAACACTTGCCAGGAAAACAAAATGGCATTCATAACAAAACAAAAGCTTACATGATTGGTCAAATTTACACTGTACAGTCTTCAAGTGATTCCTCTGGTACCTACTCCTAGCAGCAAATACATGACCACTTCCAACTAGTCCTAGCGACACCTGGCAACAGGCAGTTAACTGGACTCCCATGGAATATCTAGCACACTGCTCACTAGGATTGGCACCAAGTTATTTACAGGTTTAATATTTCTGCCCCGAGCTGGTTGAAACAACCATGCCGCTAACTCTAGAATATGGACGTAACAGAATTATAAAAACACAAATGATGCTTAAAACTTGACAATCATAAAATAGAAAAAGCCTCAATTCCATGGTTAAGTAAGGCCATCGATCGCTTTCAATTATACAATCAAATGTACATAAGATTCTACTAAACTATGTCACCATGGTATTTTCTACGATTTATCAGCTCATGCATGGGTACAAAACAAGGTTAAAAAGCAATTCTGGTCACTTGTTGATGTATGATTTTACACTTATTTACAGATGAGAACTACAACTACCACAAACAGGCTGACAACTGCAAGCCTTATATAGAACAGGACACTTTCATAGCTGGGAACTCACATCAGAACCAACCAGTTTTATGCTTCGATGCTGCTTTATCCAATATTAGAGCTGGTCTTATGCCTTTCATTATACAAACAATTTAATACCTTTCTCAGTTCTACATCCCAAATGTTACATTAACGTTTAATGTATAATTTTTTCTCAGTGTTATGGATCTTGTGAGACTTATTTGGGCACTCAGGAAAGGCATATGATCAGTAAAATGGATACAAACATGAAGCATCCAACAATGTCGAGAAAGAGACTTACAAGAGTGGAGACACAGCTTTACACATCACAAACAATACAAAATTGTACACATCCTTGTGTCATGCCTCACAGCAGGTCACATATGGATCCATATCCAGTATATAAGTTACACAGGACTTTTGACATTGATACACACATCCAGAAAGGAAACAGCAGAGCAACCTCCCCTGACACCAAAATCCCCAATCCCAGACAATTCATGCTCTGCTACCGAAGTCCAAAATAAATCAAAACACATCTGTGAAATCCTCAAGCAAGTCTCCACATGGTTTCCAGCGCATCAAATATTGTTGTAACATGAAATATATATCTAAAGTTTGAAAATAGAAAGCAGGGTCCCCTGAATAAACTTATTAGGTCATTCAAATGTTTTCAGCAGCAAACTGTGACATGAAATTAATGAAGTGGAAGCAAAGAGTTATCTACCCATAGGCTACGCAACCTCCACTCCGATAGAAGATCTAGACAGGCATAGAAACACTACCATATGTGGTGTAATGCTTTAGCATATGGCAAGACAGATCTCTGTGAGTTGCCATGGTAATACTACATCAAGAGGGCAGTGACACTATCAGTGCGGCATACTCAGACAGACTCTGCCTTGCTGGAACAGCTGTCACCTGGAGATGAGAGTACTCAGGAAGAACAGCACTATAGTTGGAGGAGCCAGTATCTGAACGATGGTACGAATACTTGTTGGATGAAAATGAAACATTTGCACATAAATGCAATATTGTGATACATGTGCTAACATATATTTCAAAAAACATGATTAAAAGTGACTAAAATGCAAAATAACAGAAGAAAAACTCTAATTATCCCTCAGGAAGCACAATTTCCATGACAACATATCTGTAATGTAGCCTCCTGGACAATATTGTCGTAAAAATGATGGTGATAAAATCTGCCAGATGTCCAAACTCCTCGTTCACTAACCTAGCAGGGTACATGGTAAGCTGGACACATGGCCTCAAATGTCACAAATGGCAGCACTGATCTCGCAGTCTTCTCTCATTGGTACAAGGATGAAATGAGTGGCGAGAAAATGCATAGACTGTGACTACGACAGTAACAAGCAATAAACCAAGAGTTACCTCCCTTCTTTCACTCTTTCATGTATAAAAGCTAAATGAAACAAGGTTTCGCCGTCTGCTCCTTCGATCAACGCTGCAGCATGTCCCCAACAAAAGCAAATGTTGAAGTGGCAGAAGGACTGCTCAAAGCGCCCCTGTCAGGGAACCATGGAGTGAGTTGTGTAGCTAGTGAGAACATAGTTTGCTGCCGATGACATCATTGATCGGGGAATTCTCAGATTGCACTTTCCTTGCTCTCCTTGTTCTTCTTCTTGGAGAAGGATGGCATGCGGAACTTCTTCTTCTTCTTCTCCTTCTTGGGAGACGGCTGTTCCTTGGTTGGGGAGCCCTGCAGAGGTGAGTTAAATGTTAGATGCAAGTATTTGCAGACAATAACACTTGCAAATACATGTAAAAAAATAACCAGATGGTCTTTGCACTAACCAATCATTTTTCAGCAGCCATTACATTAAATGTGACAAAAGTCATCAAAGTCGAATATAGATACTTATTACACCACTGGCTGATACAGTTGTGATTTCATAGTTATAACCCCATGACAACGGTCCTCCTAAATGGATGATCTACAGGTGTTGTAGCAGGGTCCTAACATTGGTCTTCATACCAACATTGCCCCTTCAGTGCTCACAGATATTTTGACATCTAAAAGACCCAATGAACCTTAAATGAAGGTGACAGTGTGGATGCTTTGAGTGACAATTTAAGTGCAGAGATAACATCTCGACATTACAAACAGAGATGCCAAGCTTCAAAAATTGTTTGTGGTTACTTTTTCCCATTAAGTACACATTCTTTCATCTTAATTTTCTCCCTCAAACAGAATATGATTTCGTATGGTAAATTTCATGTGCTAGAATTACTTCTTTATACTTGGGACATTCATTTTCTTTCAGTTTTAATCCAGCACTTAAACATAACCTGTCGACAAAATGTTGCTCAACAGCTCGAAATATTTATGGACAGGGACTAAAAATCTTCAGTCTAAGTTGTTGAGAGAGTGCACTTTCAGAATTTTACTAACTACTTGTCCACTGACTACCCTACCTCTTTGCTACTGCGTTCCTCTAGTGTGTCGCCGCCGCTGGCACTGTCTGTCGACCTCAGGGTGTCTGACTTGGCAGGGGAGCTTGGTTTCTCACCTTCACCACCTTCTTCTGACAGACAAAAACATTCAGTCTGTGACTAACTCTCAAACAGAAGACATACACAAATATTGATGGAAAACCTTATAATCTGAAGATTGTAAACATGTAGAACTTACAGCAAACACATACATTCACAAACTTTCGCAAATGTGTTAGTTCAGTATGACAAGGATTTCCAATTTAGCCTTTAGCTCTAAGGGATACAAATGCATGCTGGACATAAAGAAACAGTCATACAAGACTTTATTTAGATCATTCTGTAAAACAGCATCATAAATACAAAGGCAGTTAAGGTCATTCAGTGATGCACTCTGCAGTTAATACTAATCAACCTGCGCAAGATATGCAGCGATGGAACATAAAAACCTTTCACTTCTCAATCCTCTGCAGCACAGAAAGATAATTAAATTGGAGGTGGTGTATGAAAATATCAAACATTTTGTAATAGCTACTTCAAAGCAACATGCAACTGACAGGCTTGGATGTGACAAAACTGGGCCACTGTAATCTTCTAACTAAATTACAACTTAAGCAGAACTTGAGCCAGATGGAATAGGTTTCCATGTTGACATCCTTGTCTTGACTAAAATGTTTCAATATCCCCAAGCCCTGAACACAATCAGTACAGATGGCTGGTCTAAGAAAACTATTTGGCCTGCCACATCCTCCTACAATAATCCTAGAGTTGCTGTTCTGTTGTGACTTCCAAGACCTTTGGCTACCACATCCTGCTACAAATAGCAGTCTTGTGATTTCAGGGAATCAAAACAAATATCTGTTCAATATCTGTTAATCATATCATGATTCAAACAACAAATGTAATTTTGTCTAACTGACATCAAGTTACGGACACAGGTAGGAAGAAAAGATCTCCATGTTCAGGCAGAAGAAGACATGAATCTGCACATGTACACTATCTCACCTCGGGGTTGTCTGTCAGATTTTGATCGCTCCAGATTCTTCTTCTCAAGTTCTCGAATCACTAACAAGGAAAAGACAAAATGCACAGCTAGGACACAAACAAAAGCTTAAAAAAGTAGTATAGCCAGATAAACAAAATCACTAGTAGAAAGGAAGCTGATGTCACACATTCTTCAAGTGTCTCCACTGAGCAGTGCTGACCAGTCAGTTCTGCTGAGTAGGAGATGGGGAGATGGGTCAAGCATGTTAAATACCACAGGGAGAGACGTGTGAGGAAAAAGTGTATTATGTTGAGTCAGCAGAATATAAATCATTTATGCGAAATTGAAAGTATTGTTTCACAGGTTTCGGAAAACAATGAGAAGAAAAAAAAGGTTATGAATAGTGAATCCATATTTAAAACATTGGATCAGTTACAAAATAAATACATGACAATCATTTGTCTTCTCTTCTGAATTTGAAGGGTTTATATTACTGAGGGTTGAAACTGTAGACTGAGGTTAATATAAGCATTCCCCAGTTCCAGGTAAGTGCTGTCTGAATATGCCATGTGATGTGAAACTCACTCTCAGGACTTTTCATAGGTTGTCGCTCAGACTCGGACCTTTTAATCTGAGTAGTACGTTTTTCATCTGTGAACATGCAAGAATACACGTGCCAAGCATGCAACAACGTGCAAAATACACACTACCAATGTGACATGCAACAGTGCCCAGTTAACAGGCGTCTACAACAAGAAGTCATACAGAACCACCACCTACTTGTCTGTCAACAGAGGGCAGAATACGTTCTTTAATAACTCTTAGATCAATTCCCTTAAACTGTTCAGATATTTGCTTCGTTTTCTGCAGAATTTACTACCAGTAGTCATGGACTAGCGGTCTACCATGAATTTCTAGGGCAGATCTTCAATCCATTTGCTGACTACAACACCTATTTTAACTGACTATATATAAATAGGACAAATCTCACTGGCCACATCACAAGTTCTGTAGAAAAATTGAGCATTTCATTCAATTATATTACGTCTACAGGGACTGATATACGTTACTAGACTGCACAACTCTCATTCCTTACAACCTTGGCAATAAGACCATTCTCCTCACATCAACATTAGTTCAGAACAAGGTAGCACAAATTTTATAAATAAGTATTAAACACAGTCGGAAGTGTTAGTTTGCAGCAGGAAGAATTATTTTGAGATGTATAGTGAATACATAATACTTTATATGCGTATAATTATTTTGTTAAGCTAATGATCACATACCTAATTTGCACTTACAAATATTATTTAATGAACACATGTACAATCCATGAGTTCAAGCACACTGCTACACTAGGACAATGTTTATAACAATGAGTATGGTTGTCTGTATAGACACAGTCATGGCGCCCAACCCACAAGTCACATGACACACAGTTGGTCACCTGATCGGCCATGAAGAGGGGGATGATGCAAGTCATCGTGTGCTAGCAGCCCACCTCTAGGTCTTCCCTTTTTGGGTGGAACTGGTGGTGCTTGAGTTGATTGACAATATGCTTGAACAATCAGTGAATGTTCTTTTATGCTATGTAAACAATATTCACGCTACATTTATCATGCGGTACAATTTGACCTACGCAATCAGGGCATGACAATGTTATACTTCAGGTTAAGCATAATAACCACCCATTCTACACTAGTCTGCTGGTGCTATTGTGCCTGGAATCCTTGCAATGTGTTAACAACTCGGAACAGTCATGCACCTAGGACTACAAACTTACATCAAGTTAGTAAGACGTTATCCCTAATGCTCAATTTATCTTAAATAGTTCACAAATATGGTGACCAGTGACCTAGAGAAAAGCCTTACGAGTACTATGATGCAGAGCAAAGCAGAGAAAGACAGGAAATCATGCATGTATGTACAACCCCTCAGGGTGTCATCTACATTTGGAGAAATAGAAGACCACAAGTATTCTACAAGCAAAGCTATATCGATTGTAACAAATTAGTATTAGAAGACCATCAACTCATCATCTGACATTGAAGTAGTACAAGGATGTTTCAACATGCTGCTGACATTTACTGCTTGAAGACGTAGCCACCATGGCTATTGCAGTGACCCATGTTACAAGGAGATGGGCAGTGAGATGAAGTGTTCCAACACAGCAGTGAAAGAAGGATGTATGACACAGGGATTATGTGACAGTATAATGATGATATTAATTTCGAATAATAAACTGGTTGAAGAATTGAAGAGATTGATATTGATCTATGAAGTGATTTCCATTACGTACAATGTGTAGAGGTACTAGATGTTCAATACTGAATCATGAAAAAACATAAACTTTTGAAATTAAAAGGTGCTTGAGGTGTAATGCCAAATTATTGGACAGTCAAGACTCCTTGAATTTAAAATTTTAACATCAAGTCATGACAAGGACCTCACTGTCTTTGGTCTATTTTATCATTACGAAGTACCTGTAAACTTTCTCGTGAACATTTTAAAGTGGAGGTTTTTTTTTTTTTTCATTAAGATACCAAGTACCATTTGAGTACTCAGAATAATGAGGAACTATGGCATATGTCAGCCATTAATCTGGTACCATAGATTACAAGTCATATTCAGATGGGACAGATGGTTGGACAACTGGAACAATGGATGGATTATCAGGGGATGGGAGATTGATAGGAGGAAGCAAATGGATAGATGGATGAAAGAAGAACGATGGACAGGGGAGCAGAAGGAAGAATTGATGGTTGTGGGAAGAACTGAGGACTCATTTATTGTCCAGTGTTGAAAATTGAATTTCTAATGTCAGAGCACTGTTGAAGCATCATCCAGCAAGCACAGCAAGAGCACCATTCCCTTGAGCAGCGGAGGCGAGATCTGTGTACGTACCTGATTCATTGTTGGATGGCAGCGACTCAGGCTGGCCATTCACACTCTCATCTAGGTTAGTTTCCTCAGGCAGTGGCGCAATGCCCGACTCTACATGAAACAACAAGGCTCCGTGCACAGAACAACAAACACACACACACAATAGAGTAGAACAGGGTGCACACACCAACAGTCAGTTAGGCTTCAGTGTTAAGACCTGTCACCTAGTTTCACATACTTGGATACAACTGTCTTATGGTAGATCACACACAGATGCTGATTATAGCATATTGCAGCCATATATCAACAGGATCAACTGAGTGAATATTCTGTTATGCCACTCACTATATCACAGCTGTGTGCAGTACGTATTATTGGTAATGATAATACTGTCATGGTATCGGTGACACACACAATCAGCAAGGTCAGTCATGGCAATTTCAGTGAAGATGAACACACTGAAAATCCTAACCACTACTTTAGCATGTTGTTCAGAAATACTGGTATTCTTACAATTTCAAACTGTTAATCTCTAATGAGCAATCTTAATCTTAATTTTAACATGTCACGCTTGAATTAAGAATGATATTTCAAAGCGATAAAGAATTATTAAATAGTTAATTACCACTCCGGTTAAAACATATTTCTTTCACCACTAAGCAGGACATAAACTGACACTCATGTCAACACAGTACCATGTACACTACAAAATCATTGCTCAGATCAGGATTTACATACTGAAGGATTGTACACTTCCTTAATGGCTAGTATAAGATATTTAGGGCTGAACGTGCAGGAGATGGACAGAGGAGTCACTACAGAGGACTACAAATGAAACAACTCATCAAAACATTTACAAACATTACAGGATATGCTCACAAAAAGTATTTTATTCAATTAGACTTGAAAGCTTCAAAATTACTACTATGATCCTCCAAAATAAGCCGACATACACATGCTTTTCTCTTTTTTACAATTGCAGGTACTTTTAATAATTCTTTTAAAATAACTTTTAATCAAGGAAGATCACATTTATACCGTATTGCAATTCTGAAATGCTCTCATCAAAACTTATGATCCTGCAGGTTTGCGACATGCATTGTTTCTGGGGTGTTGACAGAGGCAGCACCACAACATCTACAGCTAAAGAACAGAACACGGGAACGCTAAATTCTTGGCACAAGGCAAATACTGAACACTTATCTTACCTTCTGCAGATGTGGAGTTGAGCTGTTGCATACGCTCTTCTGAGGAGATGAGGCGGCCATCGGGACCTGGACTTAGGTCATCTCCAGCTGCACAGAAAAACAGATTACCATCAGTAACACTGTACAGTGAAGTACAGACTGCAGACAAGGAGTGAGTATGGTTTTACGTCACTTTGAGAAATATTCCAGCAATATCATGGCTGGGGACAGCAGGAATGGACTTCACACTTTGCATCCATGTGGGGAATCAATTCTCATCTGTAATGCTTTAAACACTAAGCTACACTATTGCAGATATTGAAATTACAGTTCAACTTGTTCATGAATGAATCAAACTTATCAAATCTATTCACTATTTACTGCTTGTTTCATTCAGTCGTAATTGTTTAGCAAAATGAAGGCATTGAGAATTGAAACCTACCAGGGGTGTAATCAAGTATCCCCATCATCAAGCTATAGTTACCTTCCTGTTTGTTGACCCCCTTCTGGTATTCCTCAAGTTCCTTCTCTGACATGTTTTCGAAGGGGTTGGCTGCGTAATACGACCTGTACACGACAGCGTTGTGCTGGTGGTCACGCTGGATTATGCCCTTAGATGCTGCTCCAACAACGATCACGTGGTCCGAGGCATTACTTAGGTTCCCGTCCTGCTGTGGACAAACCAGAGAAAGAATTTGTATGATGTTAAAGATTTTTACATCCCTTCAATACACAATCTCTTCAAAGGTTGTAGAAGGGTTAAAATGTTCAAAAGGTTCAAAATAAAGCAAAATGACTACAATAAAGCCAAATTTTCTATTATTTCCAAAATCACAGTTTATGCTGTTTTATACAGTCAACATTCAAACCTTGTCTTAGTCAGTGGTTGGTGTCAAGAGAAACAATACAGGCTGTCTCGACACATTTGTTTGCTTGGCATTATTAGCAGCTGATGAGAAATAAGAAAGTAAGATTCTTTACGGATAACATCTTTATTACATGTGATGCAACATTCAGGCAGAACAGACTTATATACCTTATACCTACAAGTTGTTATTGCTTTATCCCTGCTCATGTACATAAGTCTGTTCTGTGCTGTATTGCTTCACTCTTGCTTGACAACAGTATAACAATCCATACCGAAACGTCCCATCATATGTAATGAAGAAGTTGTTATCCATAAAGAATCTTATGTCTTCTTATGTCTGGACACAGCTTGGAACTTAAAACACATATTGCATATATCACTGCATCAAGATTAAACTAAGGTAAAGACTTCTAACTCACTTTCATTTTCTGTGCTTCATCAAATGACATTCCTTCTAAGACTTTGGACTGGGGTCCAGCTGATACCTTATCCTCATAGTAGTCTTTTCGGATCTGGAAAAATAACATATAAGACATGTTGTTTGTTGTAATGCTGTACTTCCCATAACTCCAACTACATGAAGATGGTCTGTTAATTCTTATGTTTGGATGAGACAATTCAATCACTGATATCATTAGCATCAAATTTGACATTTCTCTCACTGTCTGATTCATTATGTCAGTATCATGGTTACATACCTGCTTCTGCTTCAGTTTAAGTTCTTTTGGGTTATCTCCCTGTGGTGCAAACTGATTTGGGCCATCCACTTTTATAGGGGTGCTGGTTTTGGAGGGCGAATCGGTCCCCTCTGGTACCCACTGAAACAACGGCAAAGATTCATCATCACAAGTTGCTTACTCTTCTTATCATGTAGAAGATGTTCGTTAAACATTTACAGTTTGTTGTTTAGTGCGGACCTCAGCAACTAGTCTGCTACATCCAGTGATCCTACACATACTCTATATTTGATACTACTGCAGTATAGACAGACAATACGGACACTATGGATATCAACAATATTCTTTAACACATACAGAAGGAAATGCTGACCCCAAGCTATGGTGCTAATATGGTCACAGTCCACATCATCAGGGTGTGGTAATCAACAATTTATGAAATCATCCTAAGACCCCTTCCATTTAGCACATATACAGTATATGAAATAAGTTCCATCTGTCCGACCGAGCCGGGCTAGACTTCTGACAGACGGTCTAAATTACAGTCTGTTAAAATTTTCAGATTTTCCAATTTTCAGGGTAAATCCACCAGATCTTGTCTGTTTAAATCCTTTTGTGGATGGTAATATTTTGCAGTTACCAGATATAGTGACTCCAGTTTTACGCCGCACTCAGCAACATTCCAACTATATGGCGGCAGTCTGTAGATAATCGAGTCTGCACCAGACAATCCAAAGATCAACAACATGAGCATCGATCTGAACAATTGGGAACCAATGACAAGTGTGAACCAAGTCAGAGAGCCTGACAACCCGATCCCCTTAGTCGTCTCTTATGACAAGCATGGGTTGCTGAAGGCCTATTCTACCCTAGGACCTTCACAGATCACACTATTCTAACCTTGAAACTCTACAGGGGTCCCTACTTTCAATCAACAGGTTCCTCTACCACCATGACCAACATTAAGAGTAAACTGTCAGCCAGATCCACTAACCTTTGTGTATTTCTTGGGATTGGTTGTACCAATTTCCTCTAGCTCCTGTCTCTTGTATGTGTTGGGAGACGTGAGCCAGCCAGCCTTGTAAGCCTGCTTCTGTCTCTCCAAGGCAGTCTTCAATGGAGACCTGACCAGCATGAAAAGTAACACAATGTAAGTAAAAATAGAGATAATTAACTCCACATAATGATTTTGCCACTGAATGGTCAAAATACAGTGATTTATCCAGACCTGCCCAGATATCAACATTGGCTCACAACACTGGTTGCAAGAGACAGAAAAAAATACAGATTTGAATCAAATATTTCAGATTAGCTTTCTACAAATTACTAACGAAGGTCCCATCTTAACCAGTCCTCATTATCCAATACTGGGACTTGTCACGAACTATGGACATCGTACATTTACAATGGTCACAGGAATTAGGTTTCACTGTAACACTTGGAGCATGTTCTTATCATTACTCATACCTAACCACAACACCCCATGTTGAACAGAATACATGTGAAAACATACATTTTTAAAGTACAAGCACAGAACTTTTGTTCCAGGCCACTGATCACTTTACTCCAATCTCTTTAACATATTTACAAGGAAAACATCAATAAACAGATTTGCTCAGTTCTGACCAACAATAAATCACAAATAAAATCAAATGCAGCAAAGAAAAGAGCATTTGTAGTAATTTACTTTCATACATACCAGTGAATGAGAAAATCAGAATATTACAGATGCATTGTGAATTGATAAAATCAATATTAACACATGAATATTCAGGACCCATTAATGAAACAAATATTCACAAAACTGATTAAACAGTTGCCATGGTTACTGTAAACAGTCATCAATACTATCACTGATCAATATGAGAAATTAATTATCCAGGTCATTAGCAGTATGGACACTGGTCACTGCAGGTATTATCAGGTGAGTGGAAGACAAAGCATGCAGGTATTGTGGCAGATTATCACTACTTCTGCTTCTGCAGAATCTGATAAAATCAGTTCTGTTACCTTGGTTACAAAGGACTCTAGCAAAGTTTCCACACCAGCAACATTTCAACATGCATTTGCAGAACACAAATAAATCAAAGACAGGCTGTGAACATCTATTGTCAGTTACATTGGGAAATGAAAGCTTGGTGACATGAACTCAAGAAACAAGCTCAACAATCAATGGAAAATAGAACTGAAGTTAACAAGAGGAAAAGCAGCAAGTTCTCTGGCACTGCATTAAACAAAGAAAAATCCTATCCAAACATTGTACAAGAGGAATATTTACCAGTTGTTTGCAATTAGAGATGAATATCATAGTGTCCTTGTCACAGTCCTTATGTTAAATACTAACAAATAACATTTGCTGACGATCAATTCTACCTTCAAACAAAGGTTTGGTCATCATCCATCATTCACACTGACTGACCCACAAAATTTTGTTCTACACCACCTTTAGCAACATTCCAGCAATATCATGGTGAGGGGACACAAGAATTAACCTTCACACATTCTTCCCATGTGGGCAATCAAACCTGGGTTTTCATGTGATGAGCAAACGCCTTAACCATTATGCGATCCCACTGTTACCCATCATTCAAAGGGGTTCATTTAACATCAATACTACATTTAGAAACTGCAGGCACAACTTTCTTCTAATACTGTCATAAGCAGCCAGTATTTTCTGAATAAAAAGGCATATTATTTGGGGTGCATATCTCAAAAACAACAGGATAGTAATCAACATCCCACAGTTTTATTTCTGAACATCAAAGGTGATTAAGAGCAAGTCTTGGGTATTGGCACCAAACCTTCCAAATACCAGAGTTTAATAGGCTCAAGAAAAAAGGGTTTTACATTTTAAAGATGCTTCAATCTGCAATCAGAAACATGTTAGTAATGTTGTTAATTACTGCTGAGTCGTCAAAACTGAGCAAATCATTCTACAATTATCACTACATGCAAGGATATGTAATTGTACAGCAGAGTATGTTAGTTCTGACATACTGATTTCCTCAGCACATAAAAAGGTCACTGGCCCAAGACCTCTACGAAAGTCTGGCTTGCAATGCAACAAGTGAGTATTCTTATTTTCCCCTTGCTTTAACTCAAATATGATAACAGCCATTTTGGTTATTGAAATATGATTGAAAATGCCAACCCATTTCATTACAAGTCAGACAAAAATGCAGAAGTCCTGGTGTCATGATTTAAAGTCTTTAGTGATTGTGTCAATAGCAACAGAATGTCACCGTGAGAGCCAAACGTGGGAAATATGTGAAGAAATGCTTTACTTACGCATATTTTGAATGTTCAATGTCGCCATCAAAAACATATGTGAAGGAGCTGGAGGATGGGGGAACCTCGACGTCACTGTTAGACCTCTCTTTCTTCTCCTGCTTCAGAATAGGCATCTTGTAAACATGGCCTGTGCGGAAACCCTGGAAACAGCAACAGAATGTTCATCTCTATCAGTTTCAACATTTACTGTCAATGTCTGCGAAAGAATCATGATTTTTCACTCTTTTCATGCTAGGGTTATGCCAAAGAGCTTTGACTTCTATCCTTAATTTCAAATGAAGTGGTAAGGATGCCTTTCCACACTAACTAACAATGTTGATGACAATACTACTCAGAGATAAAATGGCATAGAGATAAGCAAGAAATAGTAGTTCTTGAACTTATTTTGCATAGTGCATTATTCTTGAAATGTTTTACAATTTCTGTTCACCACCAACTTTGGCCCTGAATATGAGGGTATGAGAGAAGGTTATCGTGCTTCAACACTGCAATATTTTCAGGTGACGGACACTGTGATTCGAAGTATTCGAACATCTTCAGTGTGGACTATTAAACTTTCTCACCCTACAAAAAATAGATAAATATTGAAGGGAGACTTACTGCATTATCTAACTGCCTCATGAGGGCCTCAAACTCCAGCTCTCCTGTCTTCCATCTACGTCCAGTGACATCCACCCCTCCCCCACCTTGGCTGGCCACCTTGAATGTCTCTTTCCTGGTCTCATCATCAACCAGAACCAGGTTGTCTAGCCCTGCTGGTGCTGCTCTCATCTGTACACAACACATCGAGGTAATTTACAGAAACAGCTCTCACAATCTAGTCCTTGGTAACAGCAAATTAAATATTTAATAACTATCCTGAAGGACTTTGAAAACGCATAGCCAACTTTTATATGGAATAAATAATGAAAACGACCAGAGATGAAATCAACTGGTATTATTTCTCAAAAGCTCATTGAATGAACATTCAATACAAAGAAAAAATACAATGCAGAAGTTTCAACAGTATAAGAATGACGTCATTCAAAGTAAGCTACCCTCACATTAGCAGTCAGTATCTTGTGTCACCATCAGCCCGGGCACAAGCATGGATAAGCTGAGGTATAGAGTCACAGAGGCGAGTGATAAACGCCATTGGAATGTTTCTCCATTCTTGGCAGTTCATCCCAGAGGTGTTCCATAGGGTTCAAATCTGGTGAATATGTGGGCCAGTCCATCACATTGATCCCAGCTTGTTGGATGAAAGCTTGTGTGATTCTTGTGGTGTGGGGACGTGCGTTGTCATGCTGGAAAAAATCAACTGACGTTGGGGTCGTTGGTGACGGAGAAGTAAATGAACGACTTCAGCCCTAAGAATTTCATCCACATAGCGCTGTGCTGTGAGATTCCCCTGGATGACATGAAGATCACTCCTGAAACATGCGTTTACTGCCCCTCAAACCATCACGCTGCCACCACTAAATCGATCTCGCTGGCACACACATGCGTTGGCGTTCTCATCCATCAACAAAGGACACACAGTACCCCGACTCATCAGATAACACAATTCTCCGGAAGAAAAGTCGTGGTTGAAGCCCATATCGGTGAGTAAATTGTCGTCGGGCTTGGCGGTGATGCGGCTGTAAGATGGGACCACGGCAGGAGCGTCATCTCAGGCATTGTCAAACTGTAATGGGGTGGATTCACCTGCCATGTCTGCCTATGGTGTTTGCTGCTGTTGTTGCTTCTGTCCAGAAGCGGTCTCTGAGGTGAGCCAGTTGCATTTGTCGGTCTTGTCTTGGCGCTGTTACCAGAAGTTGACCACGTCTACCGCATCTCTGATGGTAAGGTTGAAGAGAACATAGCTGTGTGCAATAGCTGTAACGTAAATGTCAAATACAGCGGGGGAACAAGCAATCTGAGCTCCCACATTCGTATTCACCACAAGAAACAGATTATGTCGTCTCAGACTGTCACTTTGGGGAAAGGGAAAGTGAAACTTGAGCCAGAAGTGCTTACCGAGTGTGCGCCACAGTGCTTACAACAGACTATCACCCACGTGTTCGAAAAAAAGGAGTACTCGGCCACTTCACCTAGAGCGATGTCAATCACAAACAAGATAGCACGTTTCATCGTAAGAGGACTTCGGCCGTACTCGATTGTAGACGATCATGAATTTCGAGAACTCCTGTCTGAGTTAGATGTCAAATACCGCTGTCCCTCACGGTATACGTTTGCCAATAAAATCATTCCACAGATGTATGAAGAGACAAAGAGACAAATTCTGATACAACTGAAGGAAGCTGAACAGGTATGTGGTTTGTGTAGTAGAGTCATTTTTAACTGCTTCAACTTGCTTGAATGTTGTGTTGTTTCACTGACATAAAAAAATCATAAATAATTAAAATATTACATTTGGGGAGAAGATTCTTGTACATATGGAAGCCACATCACAGTATCTTTCAATGATCAATTAAAATTTTAGACTGAATCTTTCTTTTATTTATCATTGAATAAACGAATTATCAATCTTACTGCCTGTAACTCTGCACAGATTTTGTTCTTTGAAACCCACCATTCTGTATAATTACATAGGTTGCGTTAACAACCGATGGCTGGACGAGTTGTGCTACAGATAGCTACCTGACTATCACTTCATGCCATATCAACAAGGACTGGGAAATTGTCAACTTAGTTCTTCAGACACGTGTCCTCAATGAAAGCCACACAGGTAATTGAATGTGTAAATATTAAATAAGCATTTGTTCTTTTGATAAATCACTGAATGCCGTATCAATATGGTGGCACATTGGGATAGTGAATGTTACAAGCTGTCAAAAAAAAATCCAAACAATTTTACAAATTTGTATAAGGAATTATCTTTGCAAATTTATTTATGAATCCATTCCATCCAAACGAATCCCTTAAAACATTGCTCAGAAACCCATTCAGTAATCAATATTAACTGAAAGTGGTTCAATATTGATTTTACTTTTTAAGATTCCAGATTTAAATATACATTTGTTTGCATGAATGTTACTAAAACTTACTGAATTCGTCTAATTTGATCAAAGATTAAAATTAATATGATATTCTATATTTCATGTTGCAGCTCAGAACATTGCTGATGAATTACAAAGTGCTGTACAGAATTGGCGGGTCAACACTACTGTTGGGTTTCCCCCTGTCACTACAGACAATGCAGCAAACATAACTAAGGCTGTAAACCTGTGCAAGTCCAACCTCCATGTACCATGTCTAGCACATACACTCAACCTCGCTGTGCAAAAGTCCCTCAAGGTGAAAGAGGTGTCACATATCCTAGGAAAGATGAGAAAAATTGTTGGATTCTTTCATCGCTGTCCACCAGCAAATCAAGTCCTGCGAGATAGGGCTGTACTTCTCGCTCTCCCAAACCATGACCTTATCATTGATTGTGTGACACGCTGGAACAGCGCCTTTGACATGGTGGCAAGATTTTTGGAAATGCGGGAAGCTATCATTACTGCGCTTGTGGCAAAGGAAACTTCCAAGACAAAGGGAGATTTACCGTCACTAACTGATAATGAAATCAGTCTTGCAGAGGAGGTTGTCCATTTCTTAAAACCAATGAAAGATATGACAACACTTCTCTGCTCTGAAGGTACACCAACTGCCTCTGTCATTATGCCTCTGAAACATCACCTTCTCACTGTTGCACTGAGACCTGACGATGCAGATAGTGCCACCATCAAGGAAATGAAAGAGATCATGACATCAGACCTTCAGCCAAGATATGTCAAACAGGCAGATTTGCTGTATTGTGCATCAGCAGTGGATCCAAGGTTTAAACATTTGCCTTTCCTCAGTGATGAAGAAAAGTATGATGTTTTTAAAAAGGTCACGACTGAGACTGCCAGACTGATTACAGAAAAGCGCAAGCTACTCACTGTAAAGACTGAACCCACAGAATCTATCCCTGCTCTCCCTAACCTCCCATACATTGAGGAAAATGTGCCTGTTAATGTGAAACCTGAATGTAAGGATTCTACAGACATCACTACTTCATCAAAACAAGCAGTAGACTCTGAAGGTAACAGTTTCACCAGTAAACCTAGTCTGTTGGAGGGAATCCTTGGTGACGTATTTATTGTTGATGATGAACCTGCCCAATCGCCTTTCGATTTGGCAAAACATGATGTTGACAGGTACTTTAATGACGGCCCGATTCCCCTCAGCAGTGATAGTTTGGGGTGGTGGAAAGTAAATCAGTTGAGGTTTCCAATCCTAGCTGTGTTTGTGAAAATGATGCTCTGTGTCCCAGCCACAAGCGTACCCTCTGAACGCGCATTTTCCACAGCTGGAGACATTATTACACCCAACAGAGCTTCACTGAAGCCCGACAATCTGGACATGCTTCTGTTCCTGAAGAAGAACTTGAAGTGAACAGTTTGTGTGAGGAACGATTTCGCAAAGTGTGCAACTGAACTTTATTTTCGTTTGTGGTAATGGGTGCATTTCCACTAATGTGGACAACTTTGACAGATTACTGGTGGCAGACTTGCCTTTGATTCAACTATTTTTATGTTTCCATAGTGTTATCATTTGTTACAAAATGTTATACTTTTCTAAATTTAGGTCAGTCTGGAGGCTATTAAACAACCAAAGTGCCAAAACATATTTATTTTATTTCTGTTACCTTTATTATTGTGTTCACAAAACTGCAATACTTCAATTAAACATTCCATGTTGTCTCCATATCTTGTTATTTATCTGTAAACCACTGGCTTACAGCGATACACAGGGCGCCTGAATGAATGGTGTAACGGTAACTTAGACCTTGATGTCACACACAGAGAGCTATAATGAATTTATGATGTATGTGTATGGGCAGAAACCTCCTAGTCAATATATCGCAATATATTGCAATATCTGTAAAATTATTGCAATATATCGCAATATGAAAATCAGGGCAATATCCAGCCCTATTGAATTGTCAACGTACTGAGGAAGACTCTGTTTTCAAGGACATGGAATGGATTCGAACTCGGACAATAAGTCAAAAAGACTTGTGATCCATTAACTATTCTAACATTGGACACCTCATTTTCATTGGATATAATTAATTAAAAATCCTCTATGCATTTTCAAAGTCTTTCAGTATACTTCCACAAAAACAAGATACTGTTAACTTTAAAAATATCGAAAGATAAGGGACAAACAGACATTTAATACGAACTTCACATTCATTGGAACAGATACTAGGAAAAGATACCACTCCCTGGAAATAGAATGAAATCAGTTACATTACTTCTTTTGTTAAAAGTACAACTTACTTGAGTATCACAGGCAGCGACCAGATTGAATGCGTAATGATACGCCTCTTCCATAGTTTCTCCACAGGCTACCATTCCATGATTCCGTAACAGCATCACCTGAATCATCCATGCAGATTTCAGAACAATAACTACAGACTTGAAGGGGAAAAACTGACTGGTTTTGAAATTCTGCAAATTCAGTTCTAACCCCACCCATTTAACTTACTTCTTCTCCACTACCCATGACTCCGTTTTAGTTCATTCTGTACAAAATACATTGTTAATGTCTCCAAGAGCAAAGCACTCCAAAAACAGGTATAGCTAGAATTCAAAACTAAATGCATTTGGCAGACTCAGAAAAAATAGTCTCATCACTATTATTTTCATACATAACACTTCAATTATTTCATAGCTGTCATAACATTTTTCCGTAACTTTTACGGGCATTGGGAGATGTGGGCTGCATGAGGGCTTCTGAATAGATAAATGATCCTGGAGAACCACCAACCTTATTTGTGGGTCCGAGATTGCGAGCAAGTTTGTCTCGCTCTTCCTGGTCCACCAGTATTCCAGTGTATTCATGAGTACTGATGTTCCCACAAATAAGGGACTCCTGTGAAAGGGGGAGCAATCCACACTTCATTGCTGATACCTGGAAAAACAAGTTTGAACAGTTAAGGATGTGACTGACATATATACTGACAGAAAAATATCAAGATATACCCATGAAAATATGAAGGCTGATGATCATTTGCAGACATCAGTGCCTGAGGCCAAATTCCTAATAATCGTCAACCTTATTATAATGGCGTGATCCATAACTGCACAGCCTTAAAATAATCCACTCTAACAACATAGTTACTTTAAGAAAAAAGAAACAAAAACAAATGGACAACTTAATTTATCTCTCCTTGCTAAGTTGCCAACTCTCCTCGATTACAATCAAAGGTGGATATGGAAATCTAGGAACCTAAAGTAATGGTGGCAACAAGTCCTTCCCCATCAGTCTCCTAGCTTTTACTTGGTCATGACCCTATGATCTTTACCATGCACAATGAAATCCAACTTGGCCTAAGTTAACTTACTGCAACAACATTGGGTGTGTGAAGATGAATGATGCACTTGATGTCCGGGCGGGCTTGATGGATGGCTGAGTGCAGAACGAAGCCAGCTTTGTTCACCCCGAACGTCGTGGATCCTGGGTCTACGAGATTACCTTTCATGTCTACCTTTACGAGTGTTGAGGCAGTCACCTCGGGGTACAGCAATCCAAATGGGTTGAGCAGGAAGTGCTCAGATTCCTGACTTACACGCACCTGCATACAGAAATACAAGAAATTAGAGTGGTCAGAAACTTTGATTCAAGCACCAAAATGAATTGAAAATTAAAAAGAAAAACAATGAACACAGAGATTATTTGTTTGTCTTTGAAAATACCACACTTACCTCATCATGTGCACTTACACCAAATAAAAGTGGAATTCTATTAGCTCTTTAGTTAAAAGACGGTTTTATTGGTTTTTTTTGTAATTTACATTTTATTTCTGAATCCTTGTTACAATAAAAAAAAACTAAGCAGCCACGGGACTGCTCAGTCAAATGATACATAGTGGTCTTATGGGATACGTTTAGTTTTAAGCCACACTCAGCAATATTCTAGGCATATGACAGCAGTCTACAAATAATCCAGTTGGGACCAGGCAATTCCAGGATCAAAAGCATGAGCATAGATCTACGAAATTGGGATACAAATACATGTGTCAACCAAGTCCACAAGCGCAGCACCCACTCCTGTTAACGGCCTCTTACAACAAGCATGGATTACTGAAGATAAGTTCTATACCTGATCTTCAAGGGTCACACATTATTTGACAAGAAAACGCATGATAAAATGTGTGATTTGGGTAGGTTAATGAAAGATGGAAACATACGCTAATGTGGTTGTAGATTCCATGTGTCCAGCCATTCATATCAACAAGTCTGTATAACGATGCCAGCTTACATCGCAGGACCTTCTCCCCTTTAGTGTAGTTCATTGAATCCACCCCTCGGATATCATTTACTGGAATGACTGGTGAGGCTGCAACACAACACAAGCAATTAATAGAAGAATGACGAAATTTTAATGAGTACTCCTCTTTTACTAATATCTGGGACATTAGATATGAGCTGCCCACAGGATAACTATTATAAATCCACGTTTAAGTAAGGGAGTGAGTGAGTTTTTAGTTTTAAGTTGCTTTTAGAAGTATTTCAGCAATATCACAGAAGGGAACACCAGAAATGGGCTTACGTAGTGCCCATGCGGGGAATCAAACCCCAAGCCTTTGGTGTGATGAGTAAACTCTTTAACTACTAGGTTAACGCAGCACCTGTTTAAGTATGGAGTAAAATTACAATCACTAGCAGTAAGATTGATTTGTTGAACAGGTACAAGGTGAGAGAGTGCATTGGGTCTTATGCCATGTTTTGCAGTATTCCATCAATATCACTTCTGGGGACACCAGAAATGGGCTTTACACAATGTGCTATGTAGAGAATTGAACCCTGGCCTTCGGCACACACTTTTTAAACACAAGGCTTCCCCTACCACCCATTTTAGCAAGGGATCCCCTTGGGATCAGGACTGGGGTTCAGGACTTTCATCTTTTGATTCTTGTCAATACTTGGTTGTGTTACCTACCCCCTTTGGCCATAGATCCTAGGTTGGATCTTGAGTGTGGGAGGAGAAGGTCGGAGATCTGTTGCAGGGCAATGAGCGACGCAGGATGC
Organism: Haliotis asinina; assembly: GCF_037392515.1. Taxonomy (NCBI): domain Eukaryota; kingdom Metazoa; phylum Mollusca; class Gastropoda; order Lepetellida; family Haliotidae; genus Haliotis; species Haliotis asinina. The sequence continues at coordinate 11,419,631 of NC_090294.1, read as the reverse complement.
GACCCTGAGGCAAGCTGCTCCTCCACAATCTGCTCCAGCTCCTCCCGAAACGCCTGGCTGTTGAGGATGACGGAGACGCGGCTGCGGTTCTCCATTTGCTTCACATCCTCCTTCACCTCTGCCGGCCGCCGCATCTGTCGCTGATACTCCGGGTCGTCCGGGTCTGCAAAAACAAGTATATGTGTAAGACTACTGTGTTGCCAGCACAGGCTGACCACTGATTCATCCAGTCACTCTTTAAAACCAGATTAAATTGAAGTCTCCCTAATTCCCACCCTGAATCCCCTCAAAGAATAGCAAAAAATGACAAATACTTGCAGATCACAATAATATATTCAATTTTCTACAATAATCAATTAAAATGTCTTGCAAATAAAATTTATCACATGTAGAAACTACGAATATTCTTACAAAATTACAAACCCTCCTCATTTAGAAGAGTCATCTGAGTATATGCCTAATAACTTTACTATAATGCTGGAGTCACTAAAAGTGTTGGCGGACTTGTTCCTGTGATGAAGGTGCAATGTCAATGGAAACAACCACATGTAACATCTAGACCAAGTACTGACATAACACTAGACACGCATCTTATCTGCACTCCTTTGGATCTTTTGTCAAATTAAGATGTTATCACATAGGAAATGACTAGTCAGACCTCAGTAATGGCTGTGTTGACTTGCTCAATGCCTGGCAGAAGCAGTACATGTTAAGCAAACACACCACCGGTAACGGTCATACAACATACAGGGTTGGCGCACACATGAATCCTGACACAGCATGTAGAACCAATAGATGCCAGTTGGCTTATCATAGTGTGAAAGTGCATCCTTTTACAAAATTCAAGCATTCCTTTAATCAGGATTTATGATAACAGCTGTGACAAGTATGGGTCACTTAAGATTCCAAATACAATATACCATCACAATACACTTAGAAAATGTGATATTAGTGTTGGATTGACCCAAAGTGTAAATGACCCAATCATGACATTCTGCAAGGTCATGATAACCTTGCTAAATAAATCTAAATACTGCAGCAGACAAACTAATGAATGACAAGTTATTTGCAACATGGAATCAATGACAGGTGAATGGGCTGAGATAGGTGCTTCAATAGCGATCCCTTTTACTTTAAGGTCTGACTGTTGAATTGAGGACAGTTTCACATTGCATCTCTGATACACCTTATCTCACAGCCATGTTGTTGTTTATCCTTGCTGGAAACAAACTTCTACATCAAGATCAGACCCAAACACTCACTCAAAACCATGCTGTTTTGAAGATATTATTCAGCGTAGCTTACCTGTTTCTTCATACTCATGTAAATGAAATATAAATATAGCAGTGTTTACAGCAACACACTTACAGCTATACACACAAAATCCTATCAGGGCCACTTAATACTGAAGTTGGCTGTGTATAAGTGATTTTATGTCTGAAGAACCACAACCCTGACTACAAACATGTGACAGCAACCATAACAGAAGTAATAACCTAATGACATAACAAATTCACACAATACCATGGTCTGTTCCCTTGTATAATTACTGCCTATAACTATGAAACACTTATGCTTCATCTAGACACATAATACAAGCCATAAAATGTTAATCAGTCCACTGAGTGACATCCACATGCACAATTAATGTGCATTTAATTCGCAAGTCAAAATCTCATGTGTATAGATAGATACCTACTGGCTTTAATCTGGAGCCTAAATTCTCTTGTGTTAATTTTTATTTCTGTTATATAGATGCTACAGAGTGAGTGAATGTAGTGTTATGTCACAGCCAGACTACTCTAAGGATCATAGCAGGGTATGAAACTCCCACAAATTTCAGCCAGACCACAGCCCTGGTTCGATGTAAAACTTGCCAACCCTGACTAAAACATACCTGCCACAAAATATCTTCATATACATGTCTAAATCTTAAACTGATCAGCAGATGAATTTGAGAATCTTGCAGTCTGTGTTGAAAATAACCTGTCCCAGGCAGTCAGGCAGCAAAGTATTTCAAATACTGATCATAGTAACCAACTACCTATCTACACATGATACCACAGGTTGAAAGCATGAGCAAGCACCACAACAATCAAGGTACGGTGATGTCACAATCTCACAATGCAAAATCGATCAACACTTACAACTTGGGTGTGTTCATTCCCTTAAAATCTACGCTGGATCTTTAGAGTATGTATGTTGTTTAATGCAAAAGTCAGCAAAATCCCAGATATATGACTGTGGCCTATAAACAATCAAATCTGGATTAGACAATCCGTGATTGATACTCAGGGATTGCAAAAAGCGGGGGCCATGGGCCACTTTTCACATTAGAATAAAAATTGGCCCATAAAAATTTTGAAGTGTACTATTGATACAAGGGCAGTGGCCCATTCTAAATTCAGAAATTGTTAATAATCCCAACACAACCCACTGTCAAAGTTCTCTATCCAAATCCCTGGATACTGGGAGTAAGTGTGTTTAATTTTACGCTGCTTTTGGCAATATTCCAGCAATGTCATTGCAGGAGACACCAGAAATTGGCTAGACACACATTGTCAAAAGTTTGGAATTGAACTCAGGCCTTCGGCGTGACGAGCGAACACCACCAGGCTACCCCACCATCAATATGAAAGAGCTGACTATGATACTGATTTGAACAAGTACGATCACTGACAATGTTGATTCTTGTCATTAGACAGCAAAGCACCAATTAATCATATTAATCAGTATAATCATATTTATGCACACAAGTTAATAATTATGCTCACAAGTTAATCACATTCCATCAACACAGAACTGAGGCATTAGCCCCTTTCACAGACAGTAGCTTTTTGTTGTCATGGTTACACTCAACATAAGCATAAGCACCATGTCTGCCAGGTAACAACATAAATAGATTCTTGTCTTTGTAATTATCCTCCTATTGATTTTCTTGTTCAGGGTCTGTACTGATGTCACTGCAAGTAAGGTTAGAGACTAATTTGGAAAATATCAAACTGCTTTTTTCCATAAACATTAACCTTGGCGATGCATCAGACCTTCAGTTTAACAGGACCACTTGACCCACTACCAAGATGCAACTATAGGGTGGTAAAGAACTCACAGATCCATTTAACAAAGTAACAGAGGAGGTCTTTAATTTTATGGGGTTTTATGACATGGGCCCCTAGAACTCTGAAAGATACTGTTAGAAACAAATTCAGCAGTTAATACTAGAAGCAACTATCTACAACTGCACAACATGGAGCGATTGATTTGGTTGGGTGATCTGGTTTGCAAATAAAATAGAAGAAAGGGTATAACAGCAACATGCGTCAAACACTGTCCCATGGTAGAGAACTGAACCCAGACTAATCGCATCCCAAGCAAATGAAATCTACTATTCATAATCTACTATTCACTCAAGGTAACAAAGTCATTGATATTTCTAATAATTTAAACAGAGTGGTTTGCTGGCTGGTAATCACACATTCTTTCACTAATTCCTGTCATCAAGGCTCATATTACTATAAACCTCACAAGAGCAACGTAATTCATTATCTCTATGTCAAGTAGATTTACAGATTCCACTTAGCCATACACCAAGGAAGTGACTTTGCCCTTCATCTCTTCACGAAATCACCTCAATCAAGCATAATAAAATTAAGAAATAGATTCCATGCCCAGTTTAGTAGGAAGACTGCCAAATTTCAATCAAGAAGTATTAATTTCACAGCAAGTTAGTTCAAGCCAGAGGCTATGCCAGAGATAATGGTTGTTGTAAGTCCTGAAGTAGGAACTCTACAGTGATTGACACCCCGTCACAATAATTACATCCCCTTTTGCCCTGCTGCTTTGACTCCAGGGAAACTAGGAGCTGCTTCTGAAGCTCTCTCGACACTTCCTACTTCACCTTACCCAAGAAATATATGGAGTTCTGCCAAGTGGGACTGGGTTTGTTGCCCATGCGAAAATGCTGATACACATCAGAAGAAAAATGAAACTAGCCTTTAAAGAAACATTCTTACATTCCCACTTAATCTTTAAAACATTGTACCTTTTGAAGCAAACCTGTAATCATTAATCTAGGGCTGCGTTCAGGCTCACACTTGTTAGTTATCGTTTCAGATTCCAAAACCCCACTTTTTAGAACAGTAATCAAAGTAGTTTCTTGATTGTGTGCAATCTGCCTGACTTAAACCTGCCCAAATCCTACCTCCATAAGTGCAACTCATATAAATTATCCCTTGTAAGCCAGAACCGTGTTAAATGAGTTAAGCCACCTACATAAAGTGCCCTCTGAAGCACAGAAGGACTATCAAATTGCAGAGTAACTTTTATCAAGATTATTTTAGCTTCATCAACATTATGCAATTGTTCACAGTACTAATACCTTATAGTAGTGTATGCCCTACAGCATTTTCTACAAAAACATGTTATTCCAATGTATGTTCAAAAATGGAGAAATTTCTCAAAACTGTGTTTATTGTCAAGAAATCTGTGAAGGTATTGGGAAATGTGATCTGGAGTTATCTGTTATCATATTGTGTCATTATATCATATTTATAATGCTTCCACAACACATCCCTGCAAAGCTTTACACACCAATCACCAAAATTCATTTTAGAAGAACTGCAGCTGTAACCACAGTTTGAAAAAAAACAACGATTTGTCAGAAAGTCAGAACATTCCATCAGCAATGGACATGGTCACAATGACCCCAAACTTCTCTGCTGCTAGCAAATACTGACCTATTGTGTCTATGTACTTCCCCGTGGGGCTGGTTGGCCCGTTAACCTGGGCACTTCCGTCGCTCATCCCGTGTTACTGGCCAGCCACGCCCTGCAAACAAAACAAACGTTTTGTTAAATTAATTTAAGTGACAAATACTTTTTTAACTCCTGTAGTACAGTGAAATCATGTAAAATGCTACCCAGTGCTTCCCTAAAATCACTACACGCAGGGTAGGGGAATGCTTGCACTGATTATTGAATTTCTTTAAGTACTAGCTGACTATGAAATCAAAACTTACATATATCAATCAACTTCACAAATTGTCTAAGCAAAAAGTCATCAAACCAAAGGATCTCAACAGGTACTTGTTACCTTGGCATTTATCATTAATGGTATAAAACTTGGACTGATCAGATCATATCCAGTTTACAGAATGGAACATCCATGTGCTGCATACAATATCAGTGGGCTAGCACGAAAAACTGACATTAGTTACCTTATGAATTTTCAAACACACAAACAGGCACTCATGTCAATACACAACCTTGAACACAAGCCCAAACACTATTCTTAAACACCTAACCTTCGGTGATGAAACTCTTAACAGTCAGTGAGTCATGATTTCTCGCACTACTGCCCTATGGCAACCACTTGAGCCTAAAACACACCAGCGCTGACACAAGCAGACACAGTGGACGATGAAGCATGAGAGACGATCAATGTTCCAAGATCAGGAAACCTGACATAACTCACCGGGAAGGACTGTGACTATCTGTTAAGTCATTAATGTCATGAGTGAGTCACTGCTTTAAGTACCCCCATGGACTAATTGTGCTAACTGAACCAGCTTACATCATGTTACTTGCTCAACATGGTGTCTTAGACAAACTGTATTGATGTAACAGTGACACACCATGTGATAGGACAACCTGACCTTGGAGTGCCCCAGACAGTAGCCAATTCTGTTTCAAGACACAAATAATTCTCCATCCTGGCCTGGTGTTAATATGTAAAGCAACCAGCTAACGCAGAAGATGCTTATTTAGTTTGCTATTTGGTATTCGCTATTTGGTGTGCTTGTGTAAAATGGTTTCTTTCATTGGGAAAAATTTACTGTAAGTAAACACATTTCTTTTTCAGACATAAATAATCAGTTACTTCCTTGTACTACAATCATGTTCCACAACAAGCCTAATAGAGTAATGTGATATTCTCTATTGTCCATGCTCAAATGCAGACAAGTATCATGGTTCTTCAATACAAGAGCCTCTGTAATCAAATAAACAATGCTGAATGCTGACAAATTGCAAAGTTTGAAACTAGAGCATGGAATCCCCGGAATGTTGTCTGTGTATCTACGGCTGTCACTGACATATGCTCCAGCCCTGCCTACATCCCACACTTCACACAAGCTTTCCCATCTTCCTCCTGTGGGCTATCTCACAACCATCATCTGTTGAACGAAGAACCAGATCTAGTTCCCCATGTGAACCTTCAATTATTCCCTGTAGGTATACAGCCTGATCTTGTCTCCTCTCTCACTCAACTATTCCTTCCCCTCTCCAAACCGAACCCTTCAATTCAAAAAGCTTTCCCACTATCCATGGCCTTACCTTCTACTGTGTGAACAACTGAATTAACATGTTTAAAGCAAATTTATATAATCATAACAGTTCTTTAATTTGTCTCAAGTCCACAATTCTGAACCAATATCGTTTCAGTCAATATGTGAAAAGAAAACATGCTACTTTTCTAAGCACTCCCCTCAATAATGGTGACATAAAAGCAAACATTATTCACCTGAGAGAAACCTTTAAGATGGGTCAGATCGCTCCCAAAGAGTAGTTATGGTTTTCCATCCAATTATCTTCAATAACCCATCTCCCTCGAGAACTGAAGTAGATGGGTCCGCCCTTATAATCTTCCTCTCATCCAATACCACATTCAATAGCCACAGTATGAAGAGAAGACAGGTAGGACCTCACAAACATCACTCTTAGAGTTCAAATTCACGTTGCAGATTATGCTGACAGTAACATATGTACATGACAAAATCCCACAAAGCATCTGACAGCTGACCGTGACACAAGATTATTTGCAACACCATAATCCTTCAAAGCACTGCATATTCAAGATTACTTCAAAGTGTCGCTGTGCTTTTCTTCACCGGACACAGCTCAGCAATGACACTGACAATACTTAACCTACCCAGTTGTTGACACAGCCTTGGGTTGTTACCACACACAGCTAATTCACAAGTACTGTCCACTTGTCACAATAACGTGTGTCCAGCTTCCTACTAAACAATGGGTCAAGCAATACAACGCCTTCAGTCAACTAACAGGTCAGGGATTTTACTCACTGGCTGCATGATGTCTGACAATCTCATATTTTAATCACTTGTTATTTGATAGCTTAGGGAACATAATCTTACATATAATATTTCAATCACAATCACAGCAGAAGGTATGTCATTTCCTACCCTATTCATCACTGAACTGCAGCAAACTTTACCTCTGAGGCATTTGCCATCTTCACTCCATGCTACAACATATTCATAGCTAAGAAGTTAATTGCACATGTGTGAAAAAAACTACCTAATGACTCATTTCTGGGAAAATGTGTTATGACTACCTTGCACTTATCCCATGTCCCTGTACATTGTACATCGGTGTAACAGCATTCATGTAAACTTAATGTCTTTTAACTTGATGCACATTATCAAAATATGAAAAAAGAACAAATTATATTAACAGTCAAAATAATTCTATGAGAAATGATTAACTGATCAAACAAAGGATTCTTCTAAATGTTCATGTAATGCATAAATACCACAGTATCCAGTCAGGTAAATTCAGCACTTGCTATAGTTCATCTGATATATGGCAGGTGCTTTCAATAGAATCATTGTCATTCACACTGACGCTGGGTGTAGAAGGTGAAACCAACACTAGAGTCTTTTCATGCTAGGCTGGACTTGACGCCAATAGACACTCTACTCCTCCACACACAGGTGTCCCCAAGCCAGCCTATTTACACTGTAAAGGATTCTATTGGCAGATTCAAATCTGGAGGCAATCAAACATGTCATATTGACTTTATTACACTAGTCGCTGTCAATAGTTTGGGGCCATGCTGCACTTTCTATTCTGATCAGCTTATGACCAACATTTTCCTCATGAAATTTACTGTACAGACATTCAAGTTCTCTTTGCCCTTCAGTGACCTAGATTTGCTGAAGGCTTCACATAAAAGCCAACAGACACACTAAGGATTACTTATTTGTGAAACAATCTCCTCCTTTAATTCACACAATTCTGTAGACCAAGGTGACCTAATGTGCGGATCTACAACCACTGTTGGATACAAAGCATGACAGTTAGGGGGTCCCTGTCATTAAAAACTAAGCTCATAAGAAAAGACATTTCCCTAGACAGGACAAGCTATATTGGACATATAAATATCCAAGCCACATGCTGATAAACAAACTATTATGAGGTCAGTAAACTAAACATGTGAACATACTTCTATATTGACTTCACAGGAGCCAAGAACTAGCATATCAACACCTATAATATTTATACAATGACTGGTTAAAATGATAAATACAAGTATGTCATTCAGTAATCACATGTGGCATAATGCAATGGGTAGTAATACAGTTGCAATGTAATTAGAGCAATACTACCTAATGAGATGATTACACAAGCACAGGTCACTCACATTTCTTCTCCACAAGGTTTCAATTAGACAGATCATACATTAATTTGCCTGGCACACCATGTCAACTGATTTGCTCTTCTGTATCATCATTACGTGATTAACAACACAAATGACATTCTAACATATTTGATCTCTACATGTCAATACAAGATATGATCAGTGATAAGCCAAACAATTATGCATGACTACCATAAACAGGACATCTGTTATGAATCAAAATGTATGAGTAGATGCTTGTTAAGTTATGTCAACCAAACAAGTGGGATTTATATACATGACATTACGCAAATGTAACACATTTGTAAGTTCACAAATACCATGCCACAATCATAATATTAACATTAACATAATATAGTACTGAATACCCTTAATACTGATAGCTTTCATGAAGCTAGAAGTAAGTTACAAGCACTGATTAGTTTGGACCAGATAATCCAGGGACCAAAAGTATGAACAAAGGCCAAGACCATTAATCAAGTTTCCAATATGGGCCAATCCATTTGGAAGTCTCTTATGACAACATACAGGTTGGTACTGACCAAATCTAGCCAGAAATCTCCACTGTTGATTAAGTATTTGTACCAGATATGTAACATGGTTACATACAACTATGAAAACATATGACTCTCTTTCCAGTAAGTAAATTTTAACGAAACGTTCAAATGTAGTCCCTGTGAATATTAAGAAGGGATTTAGATCGACTCTACTAAGACAATACCTACAGGAAAAATCAGCAAGATGCAAGATTCGAATCTCTTGATTTACACAGATTAGCAGAAGCGTACTATCCGATGAACCACTTCAAAATTAACATTGAGGTGTTCGCTAAGATAAATATGGTGTTACCGGTCCCTCAGGGACCAGTGAACAACTTATGATAATTCAGTGCTGATATCGGAACTGCCAACTTCCAAGAAACAATCCAATAACTCTTAAATAAATTATGTAAATACGACAACTTGATAACAAGTTTTTGAAAACCAGTGGCTCAGGACCATGTATTATGTAAACACAAAGAGCTTGATACCATACCTATCAGACAAAAAGCTGTTCTGACACAGTACTTTGCACTGCCTTGCATACAGATGGGTTCTTGACGCAAGTGCAATGATGGCTGTCTGATCATATACATATTTAAACTAACTGAACTTGAGAGCATTCTCTATAATAAAGAACTCATCACAGCATTAGTTTCCGAATGCTGCCATAAATAGTGAAGAATGCTTGGAACAAACAACAAAGGAATACCATGAAGGTGAGTATCATTACTGAGCAAAGTTGATTCAAGAAATCAAGCCTATTTCTCACGTCCAACAAGACAAGAAGTATTTGCCTTTCAACCTATGACAACAGAACTAAAATTAAAAATTGTCATCTTTTCATCACAAAACACATGCACACTATCCATTCATTCACTACAAAAAGAGTTTAACAAGTTCAGTGAAAGCACATGGGTTTGGTGGATTGAAAACCTCATAAAAGCTAGGGACTTTGAATTTCAAAGCTCTCTTAGCGCTAACATAGTTGTAAGTGCCATACATTAACATTAAAGTACGACTTAGCACTAAGACAGCTTCGAAAATCTAGGTCTAGGATTTAAACCCCCCCAAATCATAGGTATATGTCAAACAGGCTACTGCCTAAACAAGTTCCAAAGTGTACAGACACAAATACTACAAACCACAACACAAAAAGGGTAGAAAATTTCAATTCCTCACAGTACTTCACAGGTTCCTCATGTTCTGCCTAATCTTTATGTTTAACAAACAAGTCATTGACCGAGTAATGATGCAAAAAACTGGAGCAAGAAAATGTGGTGGCGTTCTACCTCCAAATCAACCTGGAAACCAAAATAACCTTCCTAGACAGTTGCTCTTCTTGGAATGCATCAGTGTCTTGGTGTCTCTCACTGGAAGCAATCTTATGCACAATTTCCATCTAGAGCAAGCATGAACACCACACTGGGGGAGAAATGACCCACATAATGAGTCCATATGATGAGCACTAGAACTACTACTGCAGCACCTGGTATTGGGGAAGAGTAAATACACATGGCTGTTGGAGATACAGGGCACATGGTCCGGGATCTCAGTGTCCTCTTACTGGCAGCAATAGCTGAACTGTGAGATCAGTGAGGAGGGGACTCTGTTGTGTTTACAGAGCTTTCAGTATTAGCATGTAAACTTGATGTGGAACAAAATCTGATGTCATGAGTTGTAATACACAAACTACAAAAGGTAGGATGCTCAAATGGAAAGGATCGTGATAAAGGCAATTTGGAATTCAGCACATTCTTGCACATCCTATACAGGGGACATAATTCCCAACAAGAATGTTTGGCCTCAGATTACCAATGTTACTGATTGGAGAAGGCTTAAGAGTGGTAACAGTTCCTTGTACCTACGGTAACAAGAAATGAATCTTAATAGTGAAGGGTGAAGGAACATGAATATGAACTGCAAGGTTGAATTTACAATATTATAGAATTTAATATCTATAAAATCTCACAACCCCACCCACAACAGAAAAGTTGAAAACTTTATCATAAATAGAAACATTTGTTTAGAAATCAACAACTTCTAAAGATCAGTTTCTCCTGCTCTGTCATCCAAGCAATGTAACAACCTACCAGATGATACTGTTGTGGGGCATCTACACATACCTTGAGAACACTGTTTACATTGAGAATGTCATTCTTTACAAAGCCCTGTCTGCTATCTGAATATACAATAGGCACACTGTTGTAAAGCCTCTTCAATTACAACCTGCTCACTGTTAATACTGTTAGGCCCTTGAGCATACATTGGACACATTATCAGTCAAACTCTAAGCATATTTATTACTTCAGACTGTTCTATCACTGTAGCACATTTTCAATACCGATTTCAAAACTGTAACCTTTGATAGTATTACTGAGTAAGAAGGGTACTGAAGTGAGTGAGTGAGGGACTGAGGTGAGGTGAGGTGAGGTGAGGTGAGGTGAGGTGAGGTGAGGTGAGGTGAGGTGAGAGCCTTACATCTACGTTAGGGAAACCAGTCCTTAATTCATTTACCGCATATACTTGATAAATGGGCCAACATATATAGTCCTAGGCCAAATGCTAGAAAAGTCCCTATCTTTCAGGATCTCTCAGCAGCAGTAAATGGGTTATTCAGTAATTAGTATGACACCTCCCACCCTCCTAAAATTCTTGTTGATGTGGAACTAACTACTGGAGGTATCAGTTTACGAAAAACTAACTGGGTTCAGTCCACTGTTGAAACAGTGTCCACTTGTTCATAAACAAACTGCTTGAGAACTGATCACATTGTCTAATGTGTGGTGACAAGCACTGTTCAACATGGTCAAGATATGCAGTATGGGTGATAAGGCTGGGTGGATCATATTACCTGATTTTCATGATATCTCTACATTTGGCCTAGAAGTATATATGAGAGAATCATGGAAATATAAACCAAAATGCCCAAGAATTATGATGTGACTTCAGTGGTGTAAATTTGACTTACTATCAACTTGCCAAAAACTTTGAAATGGTGATAACATTCATGTCCACTTCCATTACATTGGAGGTTTGTACTAACCTTCAAGACAGTATCAGTATCCAAGACATCTCAACAATACTGGGAAGTGAATTAGAAATCATCTACAGTTAGTCTGACATTGACATGCAGTATGGCTCCATTGTTAAAAGCTTCTTTTGTAAGTTTACAAGCAGCAGATAAATGTAACTAGCTGCACGTTTTTGACCAGGACTTGAATCAGCAGACTAAATTTCAACCCTGAATAGTAAAGCTCAGTTGAAGTGAAACATCAACAAAACCAATAATAACTTTTGAGGAATCTCACTTACACTACACAAAAAACATTGGGGTTTTGGAAAGCAGAGCCGGATTTAGCACAGCAGGATATTTATAGCATAGAACATACATTCATGCATATCATATTTACTTGGTACTTCACTCCACGTAATCAGCTGTCAGTTAAACAGGGGAAACAGTAAGTCATTGTCTTGCTGGCCATGATATTGAAATCATTATCAGTTCATGTTTAACTACTCCCTCACAACACAGTAAGTGCTGGTGACTGCTGCCTGACAAAAGTGATCTAAGTATTAAAGGTATGATTCCAGTCACATGGACAGCAGTCATTAACAATTTAACTGTTACAAAAGGTGACGTGACAGACATTTAAGCTATGTCAAATGTTGTTTCACCTGTCAAGAATCAGCTAAGACTCCTTGTCATAATTGTAAACTTCAGACACCGATGTACTGCCTGACTCCAGATTTCATATTGCATCACAAACAGAAGAACACTTACTATTTCTGAGCGCTGACGTGACATAATGCAGCCCTATTTAAGCTCACAGTAAAGAATTTCCCTTGGCTAACAAATTACCTGTAAAATGACTAATGTAGATTTGAAGCCTGTTCCTGTTTACACTGGTATTGCATTCCCTCAGCAAGTGTGTATTTTGGTCCTATAACAAAGGTTTGTTTCTATTACTGGGTCTGTTTCTTTAAAACTGATGAAGATGACACTTAATCCATCAGGTGCACCTGGTGTAAGAACACAGGTCAACAACAAATATGCTCTAGACAAGGTGTTAGTGTATTTGAGACATGACCCTAATCAATCCCTGGTGAACACAATCGTAATTCTAAAAGCATAGTTTCATTACCTTCCTACCCACAAGAGTTCATCAGGGAACAACAATGACAGTAATTGTTTCATGTCATATCTGACAACTACAAATGAACTTCCTATAGGACATTCCTGGAAATTAACCATGAAAGTCTTAGCAATAATGCTAAAGAAAGCACAAGGATGCTAAAGTGACTTCAATCATTTTAAAACCAACAGCTTATCAATATGAAAAAGAAAAGTTTTCTCATTAGTTTAGTGTATGGATTCATGAGGATTCTTATTGCTTGACATGAATTTCAACGGTTATCACTGAACTCTTACTAATCATGAATAAATTTTGGCATGCTTGGCAGGTGCACTCAGTATAACACCGACTATATAAAAGGTCAGTCCTCTACCTACACTGCAAACGAGCTTTCCCATGAGGACTCCAGAAGGTCTCCAACACCCAAGATTCTCATCAACATCAACTAATGAGAACAGGGTGGTAAACAAATTATACAAGCTGATTGTGTGTCCTCATGCAATAAGCACACACTTGTGTATGTGCTATTTCAGCCAAATAGTAAACATATTTGTTATTCTTATGTAATTCCTATTACAAGACATTCATTCATATATGTATATGTTATTATACGTGCACATCAAATGTATTATGATGTTTGTACTCTGTCCGAAGAAGGGGCTGTGCTGAAGGCTGAGTCCATGGATGTACAATAATTCTATCCTTTGAAGGGGTAAGTCGAGTAGTTAAGCGGAGGGTGAAAGGACGCTAGTCTGTTATTTATCATTTATTAGAAATTATCATTTACATTACTAATTCTTACCTGGACGCCTGAGCAAGTCTAAAGAGACTAGTGCAACAATCTATTTCTTCTCAGACACTGAGACACTATGTGGTAACCCGTTTTGGGAGTTGATTAATGCCACAGGCCTGGGTGATATAGCCGACAATGAGTTCAACACGGGTGACTGCAGCATACAACAGGTTCAGACAATCAATGGCTCTTCAAGTGTTCTGACACACATTTTCATAAAGACTGTCAAGTGGTGACAAACCCCTGATGCAATCATCTAGACATTTTGCCCTCCTGATGTCACTGATTGCCCTGTGTCCCTGATCTGTGCTGCCACAGATGTATTCCCACCTTATTAATTCACACCAGTGATTCACACCATCTTAACATCTGCATTATTTCTTCACTACAGATTACCCAATATCAGAACTTGTTATTGCTCTCAACTCTGCTTAGAACGTAAGCTTATGGCCAATGCCATGACACACATGTATTTTGTGGAGTATCTGCTATCACTACTACCAGAAAAAGTTCCACTTCCGTGAAGATAATGAATGCTGTGTATTCAGCTAGACCTGTTCCTATCTGTTGCCAATTCATTGCCTGCTTGTGCTGGCAGATCAACATCAGCCAGACAGTTCACCCAAGCTGCAGCATGCCAAGTGCAGAAACATGCTTTCGAAACCAAACTTCTGATTAAAATCCCACCTCACTGGAAGGAACACTGTGGAACACTTTTAACTCTCTATGGTCTTGTATTTATTACTAGCTGATTCACAAAATCTTTTTCCTAAAATTCACTGTAGGTGGGCAAAGAAAAAAACAATAGTTTTCAAATACCTGTACATCTGCTAGATGGCTAAATGATAAAATAAGAATTAACAAGGCAAGACAAAACAATATCCGTAATAGATTGGTATTTGAGCAGTTTGAATTAAAGATTTTACATGAATAATAATATATGTATTACATGATTCTGTATCATACTGGGCTGCCACGAATCTACTATGAAGCAAATATGATATGCAACATAATCATTAATGAATACAACAGCAAGTGAGCAGTTGATGTACTATTTATAAAAAAATATTTGCAAAATACTTGTTTGGAACACACTGACAGTTAACATGACTATCCATTTCAGCCAAATTTACCACTACAAGTTATCTCATGCCTACGTAACTGGTATTGTAAAACCAGTTCCACATTTTGACAAAATAGGCACAAGAAAGAAACGTCTCCTGGTATTGTTTGTGACATCAGAGTACCAAGACAGGACACTTTTCATTTTCCGTAACTCATGCAAATTCATGAATGTTTGGGTTGGGTGATCATGAACAACTAATCAAATTCATGAAGGGATAAAGTTCGATTTACCAAATACATGAGTAAATCCCAACAGCTCAAACATCCCATTATATCTCCAACCTTTTATGAGAGATTTCAATGTGTGAAGCCTGTACCTGGTGCACTCATGATGTCGATCAATATATTACAAAAATATAACACTAAATTCACTCACTCATTATGCTGTGCCATCAAAAACTAACTAAATACAATGCAATAAATATAAATAAATACAATATATAAATATCATAATCATTCTTTTCAGTGCTTGAAAGACAGATTTCTGTATCCTCAATTCAGTCGTGGCTGACATTTGACCATTTGCTTAAGGCTCGAAAGATTACTATTGAAGAGAATGGGTGTATGGCATTCACTAAAAGGAGATATAACATTTTCATTACACCCGATAATCAAGAATGACTAGTCAACTGTCCCTTTTACCAATAACATGTACTGATCTATTACCATGATTAGATTTCAAGAAGAAAGTACTCCAACCTAACTGTCTAGGAACAAGCAAAACCTTCAATCTTCAACCTATAAAGTTAAAAGCAACATCAATATTCTTTTCTTAACCCCAGTGACTAGTGTTTCCATATAGATTCTATATACAACTGTTTAAAGTAAAGACCCTGTTGGAAGACTGCCAATAATCATCTTAC
This sequence comes from Haliotis asinina, assembly GCF_037392515.1. Classification (NCBI taxonomy): domain Eukaryota; kingdom Metazoa; phylum Mollusca; class Gastropoda; order Lepetellida; family Haliotidae; genus Haliotis; species Haliotis asinina. Next base: position 11,403,736 of record NC_090294.1, on the reverse strand, counting down.
AACATGGTGAGAAGGGAATGTATTGGTACATCAACCAGAGAAGAGGCTTACAGACCTTCTCCACTGACTACCATCACATACAACCAACCTTCACAGTACAGTGTGGAATCAGTGGTCCACACCAAATAATGTCAAACTGTAACATCAGCTGTGTATGTCTTCATTCAACATATTTTTCATAATTACATTAATAGAATGTAGTTTTCAAAGCATGCCATTGGGCACCAGGTAATTTATGTGTGCCTCAAAGCACCACAACTACTACATCATTTTAATTTAATGTTTAACAAATTGGTAAATATCCAAACATGTAAACCTGGAAGATAACACAATGACTCCAAGAATAGTTCAGCTTCATTTGTCCTGGACCCACAAACTGACCCATAAACTAACCCACAAACTGTTATCATGTAAAACGGGATTTCCTGTTAAGCACTATGGTGTTCAAAAATGGCCACGCCCATATTAAGCTGTGAGATTTAGGGTGCAACCAATAAACAGTTTGGCGAGATGCAAATTCAGTTTTGAATCATCTCAGTTTTATTACTTTTTCCATGAAATCAATCATGATGTGTATCATTTTCAAAATTATGTGCCAGCAGGGCACACTAAAAATATTTTACATGTGCCATTGCAATATTTACCATGCCATGGCATGCAAATAAAGCACTATATTAATGCCTCTATTAACTTGTCATGATGCAGATCCTACCAAATTACACACCTCAATACATTCTCCGAGGTATCACTAGTGTTTTTTCATCAACTTTCACCCACAACCAACAACTACATGCATTAGACCATTTGTATTAATTAGCAAGCTTGAAAATGTTATTCCAGTGCCAACATGTTCAGGCATATGAATGGCAATCTAATACTTAAGAATGCTCAGCATTTTGGAATTGAACACTGAAGCTATTTTTGTAACATATTCCATTTACTATGTGAAACCTATAAAAAAATGTCATTTCATCTGCAGGAAGCCAATATCAAATATTGGAATAGATTATTATCCCATCCAATCGCGAGAATGGCATACAAACCATGTACACTTATTTGTAATACAATAATGCTTGCTCGTCTGTTTTCCTTTCAGCAAAGTCAGCAAATTATTTCTGAATATGGTACGAGATGAAAAAGAAACAAAATGTCACATTAACAATAAGTGTGGGATGTAAAACAAATAGGCAATTCAAATATTTGTCATTGCAAACATATTTATTATTAACCTTCACC